>NW_027116874.1:0-266340 GCF_024137725.1 Prorops nasuta | reverse complement strand
CTTCTAGTTTTGAACATATATACCAATAATTCTCTAAATATTTTCAAATATGCTCAGATATGCTTATTCTGCTGTCTAATTATTTCTATAATAATTAGGATAATTGGTAAACTATTGCTGTATTAAATTTGAAGAATGCATGGGACACTGGACTTATTGTACTTAAATATGTTTGGCACCTCATCCACATGATATCTTTTCCTTCCATTTGAGAGGATATTGTCGACCAATATGTTTATGTATTGTTTTTAGCTTCAAATTATATTTTCCAGCTATACATATTTGGATATCCATTCCCAATATGCAATACTTATTTTATTATTCCCATTTGTTCATGAGACTTATCTGTCCTAAAACCTTAATTTATCCAGTCGTCATATGTATATCCTATCATATTCAGATGATTGAAATATCTTTCTATCAATCCTGACAACATTATAATAAGAGTAAGGAAATAAGAGTATTCTATATTCAAAATGTATATTCAAACACATAGCTGGAAAACTACTTGAAGCTAAAAAATAAGATGAACTCAGTATTATACACATATAACTTTTAAGGAACTTTATCTATCCAAGTATTATGAAAACATATCTCACAGAAGAGAGGCCCAATTTACATAGCATCATTCAAATGCCAATTTTCCAAATTTAATAAGACAATGGTTTAACAAACATTCCAATATTTATAAAATTAATTACATATCAACATATAATCATCTTATCTGCATGTATTTAAAATTGATAATAAAATTATTGTTATATGTTATAGACTAGAAGAAAATAGTGCAAAGGAAGCATATAAATATCATAAAAGGTAATATGTCGAAGAATGTGACAGACTAATAAGAAATTTGCAGAAACTCTACGCAATTTGTCTCACTTTGAATAATAAAAATCATTGAAGTAAATAGTTGTAAGCTGTAGATTTAAAATAGTTGCAATTTAGTTAAAGTAGCTTAAAGATAGGTTCTGCAAGAATATGTAATTACTATGTACGTATAGAAATTGTGTATGGTTAAGGAAGAAATTAAAATAATATTTTTATTGAACTAACTTTAATTTATAATAATAGGAATCAAAACCTTATTAAACATCATTATTTTATAATAAAATTTCTTTGTATACGCAGCAAACTTTCTTACACATTCACTATTATAACATTATGTCACAATTATTGAAACTATTGATCCACACAGAAATGCTTTATAAATTAGTCCTTTTCATTCATTGTTCTTTAAGTATTTCTTTCCTGCGCTTTAAATTCATGAAGAATAGGATTTAGCCTGTAACAGAAATAAAATAACCACAAAGTATATTTCTTTATAAATTCACAATAATTTTCATTTTGTGTTATTAATTTATACTCATCTGATATATTTTTTCTTCTTTGTTATGTATTAAAATCCTTCCTTCTTTTCCGCAATCGTTTTCCGAAAATATTACTTTTGTTTACGATCCAAAATTGAGGGTTAATCGCGCCATTTGACAGCTACGGACAAACTCCCTAGATATCCCTTCACCCCTCTAATTCCTACTTCCCCTCGCCCGGCGCAAGATTAATGGCCGAAACTGTACAAGTCAGCCGTAATCAGCAAGCAGAACTTGCAGCGTAGCTACTTTCGCAGAGCTGCCAACTCAAATTGACCTTTTTCAGGTTTATTTTGTTGTTGTTGGGAATGCTGCTTTCCACTTTACAACGGGCCCTAGCAGAAAGAGGTGTAAAATGGAAAAATGTCAAATGGTAAGGTTACTAAAGTAAAAATTGAAAATAATGAATAGAAAGTACGAATATTCTTCATTTTCATTCAAAGTATTCAATTTTTACTTTAGTAAGGACAGTATTTGACATTTTTCCATTTTACACCTCTTTCTGCTACGATCAGCATGTAAACATTTCTCCACACCATAATAGCGGATGAATCTCATTTTTCGTATCCAACTATTGGTAACGGCCTAATATATATTGGTACTACGCAATATTGACCAATCAGCGCTCTCAGATTCCATCATTCCCAGTCCTATAGTCAACTAACACGAATCTCCTATGCTCCGCTGTTAGGAAAAGACCCTGTATGGCAAAAACTCCGCAGACAATATAGCCGCTGCCTTACCTTCCCCCGTCCCCTTTTTCACGCACACTTTGCCATATATATTCTCTCCAGGTACTTCGTACCTCCATGCTTATTCCTGAAAGTCCCAGTCAGTAATACCAACCTAAACCTAACTTTGAGGACACTGAGGATTGGTCTTATTAATTTGCCAAAGGGCCAGCAGTGGTAAAATTATAATAATATATCACTGGAAATAATGCATAATTTACCAAATATAAAGCTTATGGTAGCAAAGACATTGGAAATAGTCAACATATAAATAATAAATTAATAATTATATTGTTAATAATTAATATTATTATGTATATATCCATATTGCTGGAGGTCAGATACTACTTTAATGAAGCTATATTACCTTATTAGTTTGTTAATTTTGAATTAATTGAGAAAAAGCTGCGATGAAATTTAATATGTACGAGAATATGTAAAACTAAAATGCGAATATGACCAAATCTTCCACGCATGAGACTTCTGTTAGAATAATTAAGATATTGGTTGCAGCTTTGAATAAAGCCTTCGCTATATACATAAATGCATTTTATATCAAAAATAAAAAAAGCTTTAGTAAAAGGTTTACTGCTATTTTTATTACTCAATTATGATCTAGATGCTAAATCGAAATATGTTTAACCTAATGGAGTTTAGTTTCACGTAAAATATCAGTTAATTGTGGCTTAGCAAAACCTAAAAAATACATAACTTTCGATATTAGTTTATCGGTCACATTGCGCATAGTAACGTGGTAACTTATTACGAATCGAATGGTTACGTAACGAATTGTTACGTGGCGAATAGTGACGTGGCGAATTGTTACGTGGCGAATTGTTACGTGGCGAATTGTTACGTGGCGAATTGTTACGTGGGGAATTGTTACGTGGCGAATTGTTACGTGGCGAATTGTTACGTGGCGAATTGTTACGTGGCGAATTGTTACGTGGCGAATTGTTACGTGGCGAATTGCTACGTGGCGAATTGCTACGTGGCGAATTGTTACGTGGCGAATTGTTACGTGGCGAATCGTGACATTTCAATAATTAATATGAAATAATTACATTGATTCATTAAGAATTTTTTAACAGTCATTAGTTCTTATAACTAATTGTGATGTAACTAATAAAATGGTGAACTGTAACGTGACATAATATCACATGGTGAAATCGTTACGTGGCGAATTGTAACGTGTCGAATTGTGACGTGGCGAATTGTTACGTGGCGAATCATTACGGTTGAATTGGACGTGTTGAATCATTACTGTATTGAATCGGAACGTGGTCAAAAATACGTGTTGAATTGTTACGTGGTGAAATGTAACGTGTGCAATTGTTACGTGGCGAATAATACCCGTGTCCAATAATTACGTGGTCAAACGGGCATCACTCCTCCCAGACCCCAAGTGAGTTACCCTAGTCCCATAAAAGTAGTCCCTGACCCCAAGTGATTTACCCTAGTCCCATAGAAGTACTCCCTGACGCCGAAGTGAGTTATCCTAGCCCCTTTATAAGTACTCCCTGACCCCAAGTGAGTTATCCTAGCCCCTTTATAAGTACTCCCTGATCCCAAGTGAGTTACCCTAGTCCCATAGAAGTACTTCCTGACCCCAATTGAGTTATCCTAGCCCCTTTATATGTACTCTCTGACCGCAAGTGAGTTACCCTAGTCCAATATAAGTACTCCTAGACCCAAAGTGAGTTACCCTAGCCCCTTTATAAGTACTCCCTGACCCCATGTGAGTTACCCTAGTCCCATATAAGTACTCCCTGACCCCAAGTGAGTTACCTTAGTCCCATATAAGTACTCCCAGACCCCAAGTGAGTTACCATATCACCTTTATAAGTACTCCTTGACCCAAAGTGAGTTACCCTAGCCCCTTGATAAGTACTCCCTGATCCCATGTCAGTTACCCTAGTCCCATATAAGTACTCCCTGACCCCAAGTGAGTTACTTTAGTCCCATATAAGTACTCCCAGACCCCAAGTGAGTTACCCTAGTCCCATAGAAGTACTCCCAGACCCCAAGTGAGTTACCCCAATCCCACAGAAGTACTCCCTGACCCCAAGTGAGTTACCCTAGCCCCTATATAAGCACTCCCTTACCCCAAATTAGTTATCCTAGCCCCTTTATATGTACTCTCTGACCGCAAGTGAGTTACCCTAGTCCCATAGAAGTACTCGCTGACCCCAAGTGAGTTATCCTAGCCCCTTTATAAGTACTCCCTGACCCCATTTGAGTTACCCTAGTCCCATATAAGTAATCCCTGACCCCAAGTGAGTTACCTTAGTCCCATATAAATACTCCCTGACCCCAAGTGAGTTATCCTAGCCCCTTTATATGTACTCTCTGACCGCAAGTGAGTTACTCTAGTCCAATATAAGTACTCCTTGACCCAAAGTGAGTTACCCTAGCCCCTTTATAAGTACTCCCTGACCCCAAGTGAGTTACCATATCACCTTTATAAGTACTCCCTGACCCCAAGTGAGTTATCCTAGCCCCTTTATATGTACTCTCTGACCGCAAGTGAGTTACCCTAGTCCAATATAAGTACTCCTATACCCAAAGTGAGTTACCCTAGCCCCTTTATAAGTACTCCCTGACCCCATGTGAGTTACCCTAGTCCCATAAAAGTAGTCCCTGACCCCAAGTGAGTTACCCTAGTCCCATAGAAGTACTCCCTGACGCCGAAGTAAGTTATGCTAGCCCCTTTATAAGTACTCCCTGACCCCAAGTGAGTTATCCTAGCCCCTTTATACGTAATCCCTGATCCCAAGTGAGTTACCTTAGTCCCATATAAGTACTCCCAGACCCCAAGTGAGTTACCCTAGTCCCATAAAAGTAGTCCCTGATCCCAAGTGAGTTACCTTAGTCCCATATAAGTACTCCCTGACCCCAAGTGAGTTATCCTAGCCCCTTTATAAGTACTCCCTGACCCCAGTTGAGTTACTCTAGTCCCATATAAGTAATCCGTGACCCCAAGTGAGTTACCTTAGTCCCATATAAATACTCCCTGACCCCAAGTGAGTTATCCTAGCCCCTTTATATGTACTCTCTGACCGCAAGTGAGTTACCCTAGTCCAATATAAGTACTCCTAGACCCAAAGTGAGTTACCCTAGCCCCTTTATAAGTACTCTCTGACCCCATGTGAGTTACCCAAGTCCCATATAAGTACTCCCTGACCCCAAGTGAGTTACCCTAGTCCCATAGAAGTACTCCCAGACCCCAAGTGAGTTACCCTAATCCCACAGAAGTACTCCTTGACCCAAAGTGAGTTACCCTAGCCCCTTTATAAGTACTCCCTGACCCCAAGTGAGTTACCATATCATCTTTATAAGTACTCCCTGACCCGAAGTAAGTTACCCTAATCCCACAGAAGTACTCCCTGACCCCAAGTGAGTTACCCTAGCCCCTATATAAGCAATCCCTTACCCCAAGTTAGTTATCCTAGCCCCTTTATATGTACTCTCTGACCGCAAGTGAGTTACCCTAGTCCCGTAGAAGTACTCCCTGACCCCAAGTGAGTTACCATAGCCCCTTTATAAGTACTCCCTGACCCCAAGTGAGTTACCCTAATCCCTTATAACTACTCCCTGAACCAAAGTGAGTTACCCTAGCCCCTATATAAGCACTCCCTTACCCCAAGATAGTTATCCTAGCCCCTTTATATGTACTCTCTGACCGCAAGTGAGTTACCCAAGTCCCATAGAAGTACTCCCTGACCCCACGTGAGTTACCATATCACCTTTATAAGTACTCCCTGACCCCAATTGAGTTATCCTAGCCCCTTTATATGTTTTCTCTGACCGCAAGTGAGTTACCTTAGTCCCATATAAGTACTCCCAGACCCCAAGTGAGTTACCCTAGCCCCTTATAACTACTCCCTGAACCAAAGTGAGTTACCCTAGCCCCTATATAAGCACTCCCTTACCCCAAGATAGTTATCCTAGCCCCTTTATATGTACTCTCTGACCGCAAGTGAGTTACCCAAGTCCCATATAAGTACTCCCTGACCCCAAGTGAGTTACCTTAGTCCCATATAAGTACTCCCAGACCCCAAGTGAGTTACCCTAGTCCCATAAAAGTATTCCCTGACCCCAAGGGAGTTACCCTAGTCCCATAGAAGTACTCCCTGATGCCAAAGTGAGTTATCCTAGCCCCTTTATAAGTACTCCCTGACCCCAAGTGAGTTATCCTAGCCCCTTTATAAGTATTCCCTGACCCCATTTGAGTTACCCTAGTCCCATATAAGTAATCCCTGACCCCAAATGAGTTACCTTAGTCCCATATAAATACTCCCTGACCCCAAGTGAGTTATCCTAGCCCCTTTATATGTACTCTCTGACCGCAAGTGAGTTACCCTAGTCCATTATAAGTACTCTTTGACCCAAAGTGAGTTACCCTAGCCCCTTTATAAGTACTCCCTGACCCCATATGAGTTACCTTAGTCCCATATAAGTACTCCCAGACCCCAAGTGAGTTACCCTAGTCCCATAGAAGTACTCCCTGACGCCGAAGTGAGTTGTCCTGGCCCCTTTATAAGTACTCCCTGACCCCATGTGAGTTACCTTAGTGCCATATAAGTACTCCCAGACCCCAAGTGAGTTACCCTAGTCCCATAGAAGTACTCCCAGACCCCAAGTGAGTTACCCTAATCCCACAGAAGTACTCCCTGACCCCAAGTGAGTTACCCTAGCCCCTATATAAGCACTCCCTTACCCTAAGTTAGTTATCCTAGCCCCTTTATATGTACTCTCTGACCGCAAGTGAGTTACCCTAGTCCAATATAAGTACTCCTTGACCGCAAGTGAGTTACCCTAGTCCAATATAAGTACTCCTTGACCCAAAGTGAGTTACCCTAGCCCCTTTATAAGTACTCCCTGACCCCATGTGAGTTACCCTAGTCCAATATAAGTACTCCCTGACCCCAAGTGAGTTACCTTAGTCCCATATAAGTACTCCCAGACTCCAAGTGAGTTATCCTAGTCCCATAGAAGTACTCCCAGACCCCAAGTGAGTTACCCTAATCCCACAGAAGTAATCCCTGACCCCAAGTGAGTTACCCTAGCCCCTATATAAGCAATCCCTTACCCCAAGTTAGTTATCCTAGCCCCTTTATATGTACTCTCTGACCGCAAGTGAGTTACCCTAGTCCAATATAAGTACTCCTAGACCCAAAGTGAGTTACCCTAGCCCCTTTATAAGTACTCCCTGACCCCATGTGAGTTACCTTAGTCCCATATAAGTACTCTCAGACCACAAGTGAGTTACCCTAGTCCCATAGAAGTACTCCCAGACCCCAAGTGAGTTACCCTAATCCCACAGAAGTACTCCCTGACCCCAAGTGAGTTACCCTAGCCCCTATATAAGCACTCCCTTACCCCAAGTTAGTTATCCTAGCCCCTTTATATGTACTCTCTGACCGCAAGTGAGTTACCCTAGTCCCATAGAAGTACTCCCTGACCACATGTTAGTTATCCTAGCCCCTTTATATGTACTCTCTGACCGCAAGTGAGTTACCCTAGTCCAATATAAGTACTCCTTGACCCAAAGTGAGTTACCGTAGCCCCTTTATAAGTACTCCCTGACCCCATGTGAGTTATCCTAGCCCATTTATATGTACTCTCTGACCGCAAGTGAGTTAACCTAGTCCAATATAAGTACTCCTTGACCCAAAGTGAGTTACCCTAGCCCGTTTATAAGTACTCCCTGACCACATGTGAGTTACCCTAGTCCCATATAAGTACTCCCTGACCCCAAGTGAGTTACCTTAGTCCCATATAAGTACTCCCAGACCCCAAGTGAGTTACCCTAGTCCCATAGAAGTACTCCCAGACCCCAAGTGAGTTACCCTAATCCCACAGAAGTACTCCCTGACCCCAAGTGAGTTACCCTAGCCCCTATATAAGCAATCCCTTACCCCAAGTTAGTTATCCTAGCCCCTTTATATGTACTCTCTGACCGCAAGTGAGTTACCCTAGTCCCGTAGAAGTACTCCCTGACCCCAAGTGAGTTACCATAGCCCCTTTACAAGTACTCCCTGACCCCATGTGAGTTACCCTAGTCCCATATAAGTACTCCCTGACCCCAAGTGAGTTACCTTAGTCCCATATAAGTACTCCCAGACCCCAAGTGAGTTACCCTAGTCCCATAAAAGTATTCCCTGACCCCAAGTGAGTTACCCTAGTCTCATAGAAGTACTCCCTGACGCCAAAGTGAGTTATCCTAGCCCCTATATAAGTACTCCCTGACCCCAAGTGAGTTATCCTAGCCCCTTTATAAGTACTCCCTGACCCCATTTGAGTTATTCTAGTCCCATATAAGTAATCCCTGACCCCAAATGAGTTACCTTAGTCCCATATAAATACTCCCTGACCCCAAGTGAGTTATCCTAGCCCCTTTATATGTACTCTCTGACCGCAAGTGAGTTACCCTAGTCCATTATAAGTACTCTTTGACCCAAAGTGAGTTACCCTAGCCCCTTTATAAGTACTCCCTGACCCCATGTGAGTTACCTTAGTCCCATATAAGTACTCCCAGACCCCAAGTGAGTTACCCTAGTCCCATAGAAGTACTCCCTGACGCCGAAGTGAGTTATCCTGGCCCCTTTATAAGTACTCCCTGACCCCATGTGAGTTACCTTAGTGCCATATAAGTACTCCCAGACCCCAAGTGAGTTACCCTAGTCCCATAGAAGTACTCCCAGACCCCAAGTGAGTTACCCTAATCCCACAGAAGTACTCCCTGACCCCAAGTGAGTTACCCTAGCCCCTATATAAGCACTCCCTTACCCTAAGTTAGTTATCCTAGCCCCTTTATATGTACTCTCTGACCGCAAGTGAGTTACTCTAGTCCCATAGAAGTACTCCCTGACCCCAAGTGAGTTACCCTAGTCCCATAGAAGTACTCCCTGACGCCAAAGTGAGTTATCCTAGCCCCTATATAAGTACTCCCTGACCCCAAGTGAGTTATCCTAGCCCCTTTATAAGTACTCCCTTACCCCATTTGAGTTACCCTAGTCCCATATAAGTAATCCCTGACCCCAAATGAGTTACCTTAGTCCCATATAAATACTCCCTGACCCCAAGTGAGTTATCCTAGCCCCTTTATATGTACTCTCTGACCGCAAGTGAGTTACCCTAGTCCATTATAAGTACTCCTTGACCCAAAGTGAGTTACCCTAGCCCCTTTATAAGTACTCCCTGACCCCATGTGAGTTACCTTAGTCCCATATAAGTACTCCCAGACCCCAAGTGAGTTACCCTAGTCCCATAGAAGTACTCCCTGACGCCGAAGTGAGTTATCCTAGCACCTTTATAAGTACTCCCTGACCCCAAGTGAGTTACCATAGCCCCTTTATAAGTACTCCCTGACCCCAAGTGAGTTACCCTAATCCCTTATAACTACTCCCTGAACCAAAGTGAGTTACCCTAGCCCCTATATAAGCACTCCCTTACCCCAAGATAGTTATCCTAGCCCCTTTATATGTACTCTCTGACCGCAAGTGAGTTACCCAAGTCCCATAGAAGTACTCCCTGACCCCAATTGAGTTATCCTAGCCCCTTTATATGTTTTCTCTGACCGCAAGTGAGTTACCCTAGTCTAATATAAGTACTCCTAGACCCAAAGTGAGTTACCCTAGCCCCTTTATAAGTACTCCCTGACCACATGTGAGTTACCCTAGTCCCATATAAGTACTCCCTGACCCCAAGTGAGTTACCTTAGTACCATATAAGTACTCCCAGACCCCAAGTGAGTTACCCTAATCCCTTATAACTACTCCCTGAACCAAAGTGAGTTACCCTAGCCCCTATATAAGCACTCCCTTACCCCAAGATAGTTATCCTAGCCCCTTTATTTGTACTCTCTGACCGCAAGTGAGTTACCCAAGTCCCATAGAGGTACTCCCTGACCCCAAGTGAGTTACCATATCACCTTTATAAGTACTCCCTGACCCCAATTGAGTTATCCTAGCCCCTTTATATGTTTTCTCTGACCGCAAGTGAGTTACCCTTGTCTAATATAAGTACTCCTAGACCCAAAGTGAGTTACCCTAGCCCCTTTACAAGTACTCCCTGACCCCATGTGAGTTACCCTAGTCCCATATAAGTACTCCCTGACCCCAAGTGAGTTACCTTAGTCCCATATAAGTACTCCCAGACCCCAAGTGAGTTACCCTAGTCCCATAAAAGTATTCCCTGACCCCAAGTGAGTTACCCTAGTCCCACAGAAGTACTCCCTGACCCCAAGTGAGTTACCCTAGCCCCTATATAAGCAATCCCTTACCCCAAGTTAGTTATCCTAGCCCCTTTATATGTACTCTCTGACCGCAAGTGAGATACCCTAATCCCATATAAGTAATCCCTGACCCCAAATGAGTTACCTTAGTCCCATAGAAGTACTCCCTGACCCCAAGTGAGTTACCTTAATACCATATAAGTACTCCCAGACCCCAAGTGAGTTACCCTAATCCCTTATAACTACTCCCTGAACCAAAGTGAGTTACCCTAGCCCCTATATAAGCACTCCCTTACCCCAAGATAGTTATCCTAGCCCCTTTATTTGTACTCTCTGACCGCAAGTGAGTTACCCAAGTCCCATAGAGGTACTCCCTGACCCCAAGTGAGTTACCATATCACCTTTATAAGTACTCCCTGACCCCAATTGAGTTATCCTAGCCCCTTTATATGTTTTCTCTGACCGCAAGTGAGTTACCCTAGTCTAATATAAGTACTCCTAGACCCAAAGTGAGTTACCCTAGCCCCTTTACAAGTACTCCCTGACCCCATGTGAGTTACCCTAGTCCCATATAAGTACTCCCTGACCCCAAGTGAGTTACCTTAGTCCCATATAAGTACTCCCAGACCCCAAGTGAGTTACCCTAGTTCCATAAAAGTATTCCCTGACCCCAAGTGAGTTACCCTAGTCCCACAGAAGTACTCCCTGACCCCAAGTGAGTTACCCTAGCCCCTATATAAGCAATCCCTTACCCCAAGTTAGTTATCCTAGCCCCTTTATATGTACTCTCTGACCGCAAGTGAGTTACCCTAGTCCCATAGAAGTACTCCCTGACCCCAAGTGAGTTATCCTAGCCCCTTTATATGTACTCTCTGACCGCAAGTGAGTTACCCTAGTCCCATAGAAGTACTCCCTGACCCCAAGTGAGTTACCATATCACCTTTATAAGTACTCCTTGACCCCAATTGAGTTATCCTAGCCCCTTTATATGTACTCCCAGACCCCAAGTGAGTTACCCTAGTCCCATAGAAGTACTCCCAGACCCCAAGTGAGTTACCCTAATCCCACAGAAGTACTCCCTGACCCCAAGTGAGTTACCCTAGCCCCTATATAAGCACTCCCTTACCCTAAGTTAGTTATCCTAGCCCCTTTATATGTACTCTCTGACCGCAAGTGAGTTACTCTAGTCCCATAGAAGTACTCCCTGACCCCAAGTTAGTTATCCTAGCCCCTATATATGTACTCTCTGACCGCAAGTGAGTTACCCTAGTCCAATATAAGTACTCCTTGACCGCAAGTGAGTTACCCTAGTCCAATATAAGTACTCCTTGACCCAAAGTGAGTTACCCTAGCCCCTTTATAAGTACTCCCTGACCCCATGTGAGTTACCCTAGTCCCATATAAGTACTCCCTGACCCCAAGTGAGTTACCTTAGTCCCATATAAGTACTCCCTGACTCCAAGTGAGTTACCCTAGTCCCATAGAAGTACTCCCAGACCCCAAGTGAGTTACCCTAATCCCACAGAAGTAATCCCTGACCCCAAGTGAGTTACCCTAGCCCCTATATAAGCAATCCCTTACCCCAAGTTAGTTATCCTAGCCCCTTTATATGTACTCTCTGACCGCAAGTGAGTTACCCTAGTCCAATATAAGTACTCCTAGACCCAAAGTGAGTTACCCTAGCCCCTTTATAAGTACTCCCTGACCCCATGTGTGTTACCTTAGTCCCATATAAGTACTCTCAGACCCCAAGTGAGTTACCCTAGTCCCATAGAAGTACTCCCAGACCCCAAGTGAGTTACCCTAATCCCACAGAAGTACTCCCTGACCCCAAGTGAGTTACCCTAGCCCCTATATAAGCACTCCCTTACCCCAAGTTAGTTATCCTAGCCCCTTTATATGTACTCTCTGACCGCAAGTGAGTTACCCTAGTCCCATAGAAGTACTCCCTGACCACATGTTAGTTATCCTAGCCCCTTTATATGTACTCTCTGACCGCAAGTGAGTTACCCTAGTCCAATATAAGTACTCCTTGACCCAAAGTGAGTTACCGTAGCCCCTTTATAAGTACTCCCTGACCCCATGTGAGTTATCCTAGCCCATTTATATGTACTCTCTGACCGCAAGTGAGTTAACCTAGTCCAATATAAGTACTCCTTGACCCAAAGTGAGTTACCCTAGCCCGTTTATAAGTACTCCCTGACCCCAAGTGAGTTACCTTAGTCCCATATAAGTACTCCCAGACCCCAAGTGAGTTACCCTAGTCCCATAGAAGTACTCCCAGACCCCAAGTGAGTTACCCTAATCCCACAGAAGTACTCCCTGACCCCAAGTGAGTTACCCTAGCCCCTATATAAGCAATCCCTTACCCCAAGTTAGTTATCCTAGCCCCTTTATATGTACTCTCTGACCGCAAGTGAGTTACCCTAGTCCCGTAGAAGTACACCCTGACCCCAAGTGAGTTACCATAGCCCCTTTACAAGTACTCCCTGACCCCATGTGAGTTACCCTAGTCCCATATAAGTACTCCCTGACCCCAAGTGAGTTACCTTAGTCCCATATAAGTACTCCCAGACCCCAAGTGAGTTACCCTAGTCCCATAAAAGTATTCCCTGACCCCAAGTGAGTTACCCTAGTCCCATAGAAGTACTCCCTGACGCCAAAGTGAGTTATCCTAGCCCCTATATAAGTACTCCCTGACCCCAAGTGAGTTATCCTAGCCCCTTTATAAGTACTCCCTGACCCCATTTGAGTTACCCTAGTCCCATATAAGTAATCCCTGACCCCAAATGAGTTACCTTAGTCCCATATAAATACTCCCTGACCCCAAGTGAGTTATCCTAGCCCCTTTATATGTACTCTCTGACCGCAATTGAGTTACCCTAGTCCATATAAGTACTCCTTGACCCAAAGTGAGTTACCCTAGCCCCTTTATAAGTACTCCCTGACCCCATGTGAGTTACCTTAGTCCCATATAAGTACTCCCAGACCCTAAGTGAGTTACCCTAATTCCATAGAAGTACTCCCTGACCCCAAGTGAGTTACCCTAGCCCCTATATAAGCACTCCCTTACCCCAAATTAGTTATCCTAGCCCCTTTATATGTACCCTCTGACCGCAAGTGAGTTACCCTAGTCCCATAGAAGTACTCCCTGACCCCAAGTGAGTTATCCTAGCCCCTTTATATGTACTCTCTGACCGCAAGTGAGTTACCCTAGTCCCATAGAAGTACTCCCTGACCACAAGTGAGTTTCCATATCACCTTTATAAGTACTCCCTGACCCCAAGTGAGTTATCCAAGCTCATTTATATGTACTCCCTGACCCCAAGTGAGTTACTTTAGTCCCATATAAGTACTCCCAGACTCCAAGTGAGTTACCCTAGTCCCATAGAAGTACTCCCTGACCCCAAGTGTGTTATCCAAGCCCATTTATATGTACTCCCTGACCCCAAGTGAGTTACTTTAGTCCCATATAAGTACTCCCAGACCCCAAGTGAGTTACCCTAGTCCCATAGAAGTACTCCCAGACCCCAAGTGAGTTACCCCAATCCCACAGAAGTACTCCCTGACCCCAAGTGAGTTACCCTAGCCCCTATATAAGTAATCCCTTACCCCAAGTTAGTTATCCTAGCCCCTTTATATGTACTCTCTGACCGCAAGTGAGTTACCCTAGTCCCATAGAAGTACTCCCTGACCCCAAGTGAGTTACCATAGCTCCTTTATAAGTACTCCCTGACCCCAAGTGAGTTATCCTAGCCCCTTTATAAGTATTCCCTGACCCCATTTGAGTTACCTTAGTCCCATATAAATACTCCCTGACCCCAAGTGAGTTATCCTAGCCCCTTTATATGTACTCTCTGACCGCAAGTGAGTTACCCTAGTCCATTATAAGTACTCCTTGACCCAAAGTGAGTTACCCTAGCCCCTTTATAAGTACTCCCTGACCCCATGTGAGTTACCTTAGTCCCATATAAGTACTCCCAGACCCCAAGTGAGTTACCCTAGTCCCATAGAAGTACTCCCTGACGCCGAAGTGAGTTATCCTAGCACCTTTATAAGTACTCCCTGACCCCAAGTGAGTTACCATAGCCACTTTATAAGTACTCCCTGACCCCAAGTGAGTTACCCTAATCCCTTATAACTACTCCCTGAACCAAAGTGAGTTACCCTAGCCCCTATATAAGTACTCCCTGACCCCAAGTGAGTTATCCTAGCCCCTTTATAAGTACTCCCTGACCCCATTTGAGTTACCGGTATAATGTATTTTGCCCGAAAAATTACTAGGCCAAAACGAAGATTAGGCATGGTCATCTAGAAAAAGTGTGAATATGACGTGATACATAAACTCCCGTCCTCGACTCTGGCGCACCCAAGTATTAAAGTTTTGAAGTATAATTAACTCAGAGGAAAGTGGAATGGAATATTTTGTTAAATATTGATATTATTAAAGGCTTGACAGGTTATTGCCATAAGATGGACGGAAGAAATACTGAAAATTGAATTAATAATTGAGCGAATGTTTATCAGATACGTATATGTAGTTTGGTTATTGAATTTAATAAAAGTGTATACATTGTGGAATATATTTCTTTGTTAAAAATATGTTATTGTTACAGGTTAACACGCAGGATTACAACTTTATTGAAGTGTGGAAATTTTAGTAAAACAAATAATGTTACAGGATTGGAAATAAAATAAAATAACGTTGAAATTATACGAATACATAATGATAAGCAGTTGACACAGAACAGTGAATAAAACAATGTATTAAAATGGATGAACTTTCAATGTACATTGATATCTGCTTTCTGATTATTAGATACAGAGTATATATACTTGTTTACGTTATGCTGTGGTAGCTTTACAAGGCTTCATAAAAATGATATTGCATTACAATCTCCATGAGAGGCAAGCTTAAATGTCATAGCTTGTTTCATTACAACATACAGAAAAGACGCAGGTATATGAATAAAGGTATATAATATAAACAAATTATTTCTATTCCACGCTCATGATTATTTTTTAATTTATTACACTCAAGGCAGCTTAGAAAATTAATAAAAAAAGGAAGGACCATTAGATCAATGCTTAAATATAATTATGACATTTTAAGCAGATTATGATAAAGATGATTAAGGTTAAAATGTGAGTGAAAGAAAATCATTCTATCAAAAAACTAATAAAGATGGAAAACATGCAGGCTCTATGACTTATACAAGATGTTAATGTAAGTACATTTCTTACCTATTTCTTATTTATCATCACATTAACATTAGGGTAAATCTAACTGTATAAAACTTGGTAAATGCGAAGATTATACAATTTGGGGTAAATAAGCGTACAGGGTAAACTTATGTATGAGTGCGCAGCATCTAAAAGTAAGCAAACTCTAAATATATTTTAACGTACAAAATTGTTTGAGTAATTTTAATGAAAACTATTTAACCATTAAAATAGTCACTAAGTCCAAAGATTAAGCTTACTTGCTCTTAGATATTGTGCACTCATACATCAGTTTATCCTATATGTATTTGATTATCAGAAGTTGTAAATTATTCACATCCATCAAGCCTTAAGGTCCAAGGCAAACCCTTTCGTTAAAGTTAACCACTGAATTACAGCAGTATATTTCATGGAAAGAGAACTATATTACTTCAAATAAACTTTAACTTTAAACGCAGAGTTTGTCCTCTACCTTATTGAAATATGTTTGATGTTCTAACTTTAATTTAGAGTATCTTTTTAATACCTACAACTAGCTAATCTTTTCCCATTTACTCTGCGCATTGGTGATTACATCATTTGTTAATATTATTCCAGGTAACGAAGGACTGTTAAATTATTCAAAGAGAAGTACGAACAGCAATATTCATGAATCATTGTTACAAATGACATTATGGATGTTCAAAAGAAACCAACTAATAATAAGAGTAAAGCTTTAAATTGACTTCTCCAGCCCATGAGCATCCAAACAAATGTATTGCAAGTTAACTAAAAAACATTAGTCAAGCAGAGAAATGTTCAATAGAAATTTTTGTGCATAATTTTGCTTATTGACTTATTTTGAACTTTACACATTGTTTTCTCTGTGGTCTTTTTACATAACTTGCTACTTCTCATAAAAGAAAATTGTAATTTCTATCTACATTAAAATTATAAGTGAGTTGCAATTTCTTTCTTTATATATATATATTGCAGAATTTAAAAATTTTTCGGTGATTTATGGCGTTATTACACTGTTATATACTTTAAAATAATGAATACATCATATAAGGATTAATTACTCGAATTTAAAGAATAAGGAGTGTATAGAAAATATATTTTTAAAAATAATCAAAACGTGTACAATACATATATTAAGTTAGTGTTTTATAAAGGTTGAGTATTATAATTTTTTTAATGTATTTAAATATATATTAATAATGTGGATATTTTAGATAAATGGAAGCAAATTATTTGGCCATGAAATTACCTATTCAATTTTAATATTACTGACTTATCTATTGGTCCTTGTTTTATAATATTAGTGGAGGAAATATATTGCAAATTATAATCTGTAACAGGAATTGATTAGAATGTTATTTTTTTTTGTAATATTTGCATACATTATATAATTACCTTTTTGTTGTAAATGTTTTTTAATACTTTTTATTGTATCTTCATTTTTATATACACTTAAAATTAAGAATTGGTTTATAATGTTATCATAATCTTTATAATTAGTTGTACGAAATTTATTCCATGCAATTTGCAACCACCTGTTATACCTTAATGACTTTTGTTTTATTATTGAACATCTTATTTTTTTACCATTTTCTAATTGTTTCAATTCTAAATTTGTAGATTTTATGACTTCTATTAGTTTAGCTAAGAAAAAATGTTGAAAAACAAGAAAATACTTCAATAATTATGTTTCATATGCCCCAATAGCTATGAACAATACTGGCAAGTTAATTTCGGGAATCAGATACTGGATCTTCTTTTCCTACATACATATGCTTAACAATATATTTAGGATATATATGTATGTACACAATAAACTAGCTGTAGAAATTTTGTGCACAACAGATATATATATATATATATATATATATTGTGTTGTTGCAAATATAAGTGATTTATGCAGTTTATTAGTTTAAAAATGTACATGCCAAAAGTGATAGCATATGCAGAAACAGAAATTAATCTGCATTCTTTTAGAAATTGTCATGCCTATATATTATTTATGGCTACTAGGGTATATTAATTAATTCTGAAAGAAGAGTATTATATATATGTAATTAGTAATAATGATAAGTTAAAGATAAGAATATAATCTTTTAGAGATTATATAAATATTAAATTATAATTACAACAAAACTTAGGGAACCGTGGTCGTTTACGTATTAGTTTATTTAGCATTCTGTGATAACGCTCCTGAGAATTATTGGTCCTATCTGGAGCTTGAAAAACGCTTAACGTATTAGCGTTTGTTTTCTTAACCCACTGCCTTTCAAAGTAAATTAAAAATTTTGCTAAAATCTGTTTTAGCACTGGATCCTGTTCTATCCCATTTTTTATTAAGTAAAATCCTCTTTGTATATGCTGAGGCGGCAGTAATGGTAAATTATACAATTTTCGTTTTGCTACTATTATTTTACTACTTAAAGCAAGATGTGCAGCTTTTATTTGTTCAAATATTCCGCATTTTTGAAAGTATTTTCTAAGATCCTATACAAGTAATACAAATGAAATTAATTATTATATATTTTCATGCTTGTTCAAATACGAAAAATGCATATAACTTACATATGTGTAATGAAAATAACATCCTTGCAAATTAATTTCAGGAAATACCGTTTTAATAGAATTTTGCATTGCCTTTTCAAAATCACTAATGCATAAAATAGGTACAAAACTGCCTAACAGTTTTTCTCTTATTAAGTAAAAAACATTTTCATAATTTTTTTGCGTTTTAGAATTTGTTAGGACCCAAATAAATGGAAAAAACTAAAATAAAAAAGCCGTATATATTACATATTGAAAAATATGTATGCAAACATTTCAAAATGTTAAAGTTAATTTGCAATTATTATTACCTTATCATTAACTTTACCCATTAGAGTAATCATTTGTTTGGCTTGTCCAATTTTTGGAACACACCTAAAAGTCCCGTCTACGCTTATAGTTGTACACTTACTAAAAGCTTTTATTAATATTTCATCGTAAAAAACTACTGAGACACACTCTCCTTCTTTATATTCTAAAGTTTTGATTGTATGGCTCTCTTCCCCTACAGGAAATGTTAACATATTTTTCCACTTTTCAGTAGATAAAATTATATTACAGCCTTCAATTTGTTTTACTGGAGGAGGATTATCATTTCTCTTCCATGAATTAATGGTATTTTTCATAATTTCAAAAGAGTTATTTACAGCTGCTTCTGGATGCCTACATTGTAATTAAGAAATATATTTATATTATGGATTTGTATTAGATTTACAGTCTAATTAATGTCGTTAGTTATTATACCTGTTTGCTCCAAAGTCATATGCCTCTTTTGAAGTTGATGGAGTTGATGAGACAGTATTAAAAATACAATTTCGAAAATTCACAGTTTTCTCATATTGCATCTCTTTTTCGTGATTATGAATTGATCCGCTAATAAAAACTGTATCATTTTTCAATTTTGCGGAGCCTTCGCAACCGGGATATTTACACTTTAAATAACTAAAAAATTCAAAACTTATAAATAGAGAAACTACAGGCAGCCATCTAAATATAATATCAATTTATATATGTATAGTATATATGTACGTGATTCTTTCGCCTTTCATATTATTATAATTTTTATTCACGTAATAAATATATCCATCAGGATATAATACTGACAAATTTTTCTTGGCAGTCTGCATTTTATTAAACTTTCAAATTATGCTAAACACTGTAGACACTATCTAGTAAAAACGTAAACGATTCCCTTCGATATGTAGCTCGCCAGTATTAAAAAAAACCCGGTTCTGACAGGTTTGACAATTTTCAAAAAATTAATAATGACTTGTTAGAAAAATTTGTGCACCTTTTATTCTAAGAGATATATTTAATAAATAAATAAAAATTCATGAAAGTTAAATGGGTATATAATGGAAAAACTTCAAAATGCTTGAATGAACTGTATCTATCATTTATTACAATGGCTATGCTGTAACAACTTAGTGCTAAGGTGGCGTTAAGTCACGATTAGTCAAATTCAATTAATGGTTGCGTTTCAAATTTTAAGCGCTAAGGTAGCGCTATATCATGATTGGTCAGTTGAATCAATTTGACCAATCCTGACACGTATTTTACCTAGCGCTACCATAGCGCTAAAGTTTTGAAACGCAGCCAATTTAACCAACCATAAAATCTTTTACATAGAACTACCTCGGCGCCAAGGTGTATAAATGCAAAAAGCTTCACCTAACAAAAATTAAAAAAAACCGATATTATTAGCAAAAAAATAATAAATTACTCACAATCAAAATTCCTCTTTAAATATTGTATGCATATTTAGCATTATCAAACAAATAACTCGTTCATAGTCTCTGAAAAAGCACACATAATATAAATAATATAAATATAACTTACTAATTAAATTCTGCATTATATATATATATAAAGAAAGAAATTGCAACTCACTTATAATTTTAATGTAGATAGAAATTACAATTTTCTTTTATGAGAAGTAGCAAGTTATGTAAAAAGACCACAGAGAAAACAATGTGTAAAGTTCAAAATAAGTCAATAAGCAAAATTATGCACAAAAATTTCTATTGAACATTTCTCTGCTTGACTAATGTTTTTTAGTTAACTTGCAATACATTTGTTTGGATGCTCATGGGCTGGAGAAGTCAATTTAAAGCTTTACTCTTATTATTAGTTGGTTTCTTTTGAACATCCATAATGTCATTTGTAACAATGATTCATGAATATTGCTGTTCGTACTTCTCTTTGAATAATTTAACAGTCCTTCGTTACCTGGAATAATATTAACAAATGATGTAATCACCAATGCGCAGAGTAAATGGGAAAAGATTAGCTAGTTGTAGGTATTAAAAAGATACTCTAAATTAAAGTTAGAACATCAAACATATTTCAATAAGGTAGAGGACAAACTCTGCGTTTAAAGTTAAAGTTTATTTGAAGTAATATAGTTCTCTTTCCATGAAATATACTGCTGTAATTCAGTGGTTAACTTTAACGAAAGGGTTTGCCTTGGACCTTAAGGCTTGATGGATGTGAATAATTTACAACTTCTGATAATCAAATACATATAGGATAAACTGATGTATGAGTGCACAATATCTAAGAGCAAGTAAGCTTAATCTTTGGACTTAGTGACTATTTTAATGGTTAAATAGTTTTCATTAAAATTACTCAAACAATTTTGTACGTTAAAATATATTTAGAGTTTGCTTACTTTTAGATGCTGCGCACTCATACATAAGTTTACCCTGTACGCTTATTTACCCCAAATTGTATAATCTTCGCATTTACCAAGTTTTATACAGTTAGATTTACCCTAATGTTAATGTGATGATAAATAAGAAATAGGTAAGAAATGTACTTACATTAACATCTTGTATAAGTCATAGAGCCTGCATGTTTTCCATCTTTATTAGTTTTTTGATAGAATGATTTTCTTTCACTCACATTTTAACCTTAATCATCTTTATCATAATCTGCTTAAAATGTCATAATTATATTTAAGCATTGATCTAATGGTCCTTCCTTTTTTTATTAATTTTCTAAGCTGCCTTGAGTGTAATAAATTAAAAAATAATCATGAGCGTGGAATAGAAATAATTTGTTTATATTATATACCTTTATTCATATACCTGCGTCTTTTCTGTATGTTGTAATGAAACAAGCTATGACATTTAAGCTTGCCTCCCATGGAGATTGTAATGCAATATCATTTTTATGAAGCCTTGTAAAGCTACCACAGCATAACGTAAACAAGTATATATACTCTGTATCTAATAATCAGAAAGCAGATATCAATGTACATTGAAAGTTCATCCATTTTAATACATTGTTTTATTCACTGTTCTGTGTCAACTGCTTATCATTATGTATTCGTATAATTTCAACGTTATTTTATTTTATTTCCAATCCTGTAACATTATTTGTTTTACTAAAATTTCCACACTTCAATAAAGTTGTAATCCTGCGTGTTAACCTGTAACAATAACATATTTTTAACAAAGAAATATATTCCACAATGTATACACTTTTATTAAATTCAATAACCAAACTACATATACGTATCTGATAAACATTCGCTCAATTATTAATTCAATTTTCAGTATTTCTTCCGTCCATCTTATGGCAATAACCTGTCAAGCCTTTAATAATATCAATATTTAACAAAATATTCCATTCCACTTTCCTCTGAGTTAATTATACTTCAAAACTTTAATACTTGGGTGCGCCAGAGTCGAGGACGGGAGTTTATGTATCACGTCATATTCACACTTTTTCTAGATGACCATGCCTAATCTTCGTTTTGGCCTAGTAATTTTTCGGGCAAAATACATTATACCGAGTTACCCTAGTCCCATATAAGTAATCCCTGACCCCAAATGAGTTACCTTAGTCCCATATAAATACTCCCTGACCCCAAGTGAGTTATCCTAGCCCCTTTATATGTACTCTCTGACCGCAATTGAGTTACCCTAGTCCATATAAGTACTCCTTGACCCAAAGTGAGTTACCCTAGCCCCTTTATAAGTACTCCCTGACCCCATGTGAGTTACCTTAGTCCCATATAAGTACTCCCAGACCCCAAGTGAGTTACCCTAATTCCATAGAAGTACTCCCTGACCCCAAGTGAGTTACCCTAGCCCCTATATAAGCACTCCCTTACCCCAAATTAGTTATCCTAGCCCCTTTATATGTACCCTCTGACCGCAAGTGAGTTACCCTAGTCCCATAGAAGTACTCCCTGACCCCAAGTGAGTTATCCTAGCCCCTTTATATGTACTCTCTGACCGCAAGTGAGTTACCCTAGTCCCATAGAAGTACTCCCTGACCACAAGTGAGTTTCCATATCACCTTTATAAGTACTCCCTGACCCCAAGTGAGTTATCCAAGCTCATTTATATGTACTCCCTGACCCCAAGTGAGTTTCTTTAGTCCCATAGAAGTACTCCCTGACCACATGTTAGTTATCCTAGCCCCTTTATATGTACTCTCTGACCGCAAGTGAGTTACCCTAGTCCAATATAAGTACTCCTTGACCCAAAGTGAGTTACCGTAGCCCCTTTATAAGTACTCCCTGACCCCATGTGAGTTATCCTAGCCCATTTATATGCACTCTCTGACCGCAAGTGAGTTACCCTAGTCCCATATAAGTACTCCCTGACCCCAAGTGAGTTACCTTAGTCCCATATAAGTACTCCCAGACCCCAAGTGAGTTACCCTAGTCCCATAGAAGTACTCCCAGACCCCAAGTGAGTTACCCTAATCCCACAGAAGTACTCCCTGACCCCAAGTGAGTTACCCTAGCCCCTATATAAGCAATCCCTTACCCCAAGTTAGTTATCCTAGCCCCTTTATATGAACTCTCTGACCGCAAGTGAGTTACCCTAGTCCCGTAGAAGTACTCCCTGACCCCAAGTGAGTTACCATAGCCCCTTTACAAGTACTCCCTGACCCCATGTGAGTTACCCTAGTCCCATATAAGTACTCCCTGACCCCAAGTGAGTTACCTTAGTCCCATATAAGTACTCCCAGACCCCAAGTGAGTTACCCTAGTCCCATAAAAGTATTCCCTGACCCCAAGTGAGTTACCCTAGTCCCATAGAAGTACTCCCTGACGCCAAAGTGAGTTATCCTAGCCCCTATATAAGTACTCCCTGACCCCAAGTGAGTTATCCTAGCCCCTTTATAAGTACTCCCTGACCCCATTTGAGTTATTCTAGTCCCATATAAGTAATCCCTGACCCCAAATGAGTTACCTTAGTCCCATATAAATACTCCCTGACCCCAAGTGAGTTATCCTAGCCCCTTTATATGTACTCTCTGACCGCAAGTGAGTTACCCTAGTCCATTATAAGTACTCTTTGACCCAAAGTGAGTTACCCTAGCCCCTTTATAAGTACTCCCTGACCCCATGTGAGTTACCTTAATCCCATATAAGTACTCCCAGACCCCAAGTGAGTTACCCTAGTCCCATAGAAGTACTCCCTGACGCCGAAGTGAGTTATCCTGGCCCCTTTATAAGTACTCCCTGACCCCATGTGAGTTACCTTAGTGCCATATAAGTACTCCCAGACCCCAAGTGAGTTACCCTAGTCCCATAGAAGTACTCCCAGACCCCAAGTGAGTTACCCTAATCCCACAGAAGTACTCCCTGACCCCAAGTGAGTTACCCTAGCCCCTATATAAGCACTCCCTTACCCTAAGTTAGTTATCCTAGCCCCTTTATATGTACTCTCTGACCGCAAGTGAGTTACTCTAGTCCCATAGAAGTACTCCCTGACCCCAAGTGAGTTACCCTAGTCCCATAGAAGTACTCCCTGACGCCAAAGTGAGTTATCCTAGCCCCTATATAAGTACTCCCTGACCCCAAGTGAGTTATCCTAGCCCCTTTATAAGTACTCCCTGACCCCATTTGAGTTACCCTAGTCCCATATAAGTAATCCCTGACCCCAAATGAGTTACCTTAGTCCCATATAAATACTCCCTGACCCCAAGTGAGTTATCCTAGCCCCTTTATATGTACTCTCTGACCGCAAGTGAGTTACCCTAGTCCATTATAAGTACTCCTTGACCCAAAGTGAGTTACCCTAGCCCCTTTATAAGTACTCCCTGACCCCATGTGAGTTACCTTAGTCCCATATAAGTACTCCCAGACCCCAAGTGAGTTACCCTAGTCCCATAGAAGTACTCCCTGACGCCGAAGTGAGTTATCCTAGCACCTTTATAAGTACTCCCTGACCCCAAGTGAGTTACCATAGCCCCTTTATAAGTACTCCCTGACCCCAAGTGAGTTACCCTAATCCCTTATAACTACTCCCTGAACCAAAGTGAGTTACCCTAGCCCCTATATAAGCACTCCCTTACCCCAAGATAGTTATCCTAGCCCCTTTATATGTACTCTCTGACCGCAAGTGAGTTACCCAAGTCCCATAGAAGTACTCCCTGACCCCAAGTGAGTTACCATATCACCTTTATAAGTACTCCCTGACCCCAATTGAGTTATCCTAGCCCCTTTATATGTTTTCTCTGACCGCAAGTGAGTTACCCTAGTCTAATATAAGTACTCCTAGACCCAAAGTGAGTTACCCTAGCCCCTTTATAAGTACTCCCTGACCCCATGTGAGTTACCCTAGTCCCATATAAGTACTCCCTGACCCCAAGTGAGTTACCTTAGTACCATATAAGTACTCCCAGACCCCAAGTGAGTTACCCTAATCCCTTATAACTACTCCCTGAACCAAAGTGAGTTACCCTAGCCCCTATATAAGCACTCCCTTACCCCAAGATAGTTATCCTAGCCCCTTTATTTGTACTCTCTGACCGCAAGTGAGTTACCCAAGTCCCATAGAGGTACTCCCTGACCCCAAGTGAGTTACCATATCACCTTTATAAGTACTCCCTGACCCCAATTGAGTTATCCTAGCCCCTTTATATGTTTTCTCTGACCGCAAGTGAGTTACCCTTGTCTAATATAAGTACTCCTAGACCCAAAGTGAGTTACCCTACCCCCTTTACAAGTACTCCCTGACCCCATGTGAGTTACCCTAGTCCCATATAAGTACTCCCTGACCCCAAGTGAGTTACCTTAGTCCCATATAAGCACTCCCAGACCCCAAGAGAGTTACCCTAGTCCCATAAAAGTATTCCCTGACCCCAAGTGAGTTACCCTAGTCCCACAGAAGTACTCCCTGACCCCAAGTGAGTTACCCTAGCCCCTATATAAGCAATCCCTTACCCCAAGTTAGTTATCCTAGCCCCTTTATATGTACTCTCTGACCGCAAGTGAGTTACCCTAGTCCCATAGAAGTACTCCCTGACCCCAAGTGAGTTACCATAGCTCCTTTATAAGTACTCCCTGACCCCAAGTGAGATACCCTAATCCCATATAAGTAATCCCTGACCCCAAATGAGTTACCTTAGTCCCATAGAAGTACTCCCTGACCCCAAGTGAGTTACCTTAGTACCATATAAGTACTCCCAGACCCCAAGTGAGTTACCCTAATCCCTTATAACTACTCCCTGAACCAAAGTGAGTTACCCTAGCCCCTATATAAGCACTCCCTTACCCCAAGATAGTTATCCTAGCCCCTTTATTTGTACTCTCTGACCGCAAGTGAGTTACCCAAGTCCCATAGAGGTACTCCCTGACCCCAAGTGAGTTACCAGTTCACCTTTATAAGTACTCCCTGACCCCAATTGAGTTATCCTAGCCCCTTTATATGTTTTCTCTGACCGCAAGTGAGTTACCCTAGTCTAATATAAGTACTCCTAGACCCAAAGTGAGTTACCCTAGCCCCTTTACAAGTACTCCCTGACCCCATGTGAGTTACCCTAGTCCCATAAAAGTATTCCCTGACCCCAAGTGAGTTACCCTAGTCCCACAGAAGTACTCCCTGACCCCAAGTGAGTTACCCTAGCCCCTATATAAGCAATCCCTTACCCCAAGTTAGTTATCCTAGCCCCTTTATATGTACTCTCTGACCGCAAGTGAGTTACCCTAGTCCCATAGAAGTACTCCCTGACCCCAAGTGAGTTATCCTAGCCCCTTTATATGTACTCTCTGACCGCAAGTGAGTTACCCTAGTCCCATAGAAGTACTCCCTGACCCCAAGTGAGTTACCATATCACCTTTATAAGTACTCCTTGACCCCAATTGAGTTATCCTAGCCCCTTTATATGTACTCCCAGACCCCAAGTGAGTTACCCTAGTCCCATAGAAGTACTCCCAGACCCCAAGTGAGTTACCCTAATCCCACAGAAGTACTCCCTGACCCCAAGTGAGTTACCCTAGCCCCTATATAAGCACTCCCTTACCCTAAGTTAGTTATCCTAGCCCCTTTATATGTACTCTCTGACCGCAAGTGAGTTACTCTAGTCCCATAGAAGTACTCCCTGACCCCAAGTTAGTTATCCTAGCCCCTATATATGTACTCTCTGACCGCAAGTGAGTTACCCTAGTCCAATATAAGTACTCCTTGACCGCAAGTGAGTTACCCTAGTCCAATATAAGTACTCCTTGACCCAAAGTGAGTTACCCTAGCCCCTTTATAAGTACTCCCTGACCCCATGTGAGTTACCCTAGTCCCATATAAGTACTCCCTGACCCCAAGTGAGTTACCTTAGTCCCATATAAGTACTCCCAGACTCCAAGTGAGTTACCCTAGTCCCATAGAAGTACTCCCAGACCCCAAGTGAGTTACCCTAATCCCACAGAAGTAATCCCTGACCCCAAGTGAGTTACCCTAGCCCCTATATAAGCAATCCCTTACCCCAAGTTAGTTATCCTAGCCCCTTTATATGTACTCTCTGACCGCAAGTGAGTTACCCTAGTCCAATATAAGTACTCCTAGACCCAAAGTGAGTTACCCTAGCCCCTTTATAAGTACTCCCTGACCCCATGTGTGTTACCTTAGTCCCATATAAGTACTCTCAGACCCCAAGTGAGTTACCCTAGTCCCATAGAAGTACTCCCAGACCCCAAGTGAGTTACCCTAATCCCACAGAAGTACTCCCTGACCCCAAGTGAGTTACCCTAGCCCCTATATAAGCACTCCCTTACCCCAAGTTAGTTATCCTAGCCCCTTTATATGTACTCTCTGACCGCAAGTGAGTTACCCTAGTCCCATAGAAGTACTCCCTGACCACATGTTAGTTATCCTAGCCCCTTTATATGTACTCTCTGACCGCAAGTGAGTTACCCTAGTCCAATATAAGTACTCCTTGACCCAAAGTGAGTTACCGTAGCCCCTTTATAAGTACTCCCTGACCCCATGTGAGTTATCCTAGCCCATTTGTATGTACTCTCTGACCGCAAGTGAGTTAACCTAGTCCAATATAAGTACTCCTTGACCCAAAGTGAGTTACCCTAGCCCGTTTATAAGTACTCCCTGACCCCAAGTGAGTTACCTTAGTCCCATATAAGTACTCCCAGACCCCAAGTGAGTTACCCTAGTCCCATAGAAGTACTCCCAGACCCCAAGTGAGTTACCCTAATCCCACAGAAGTACTCCCTGACCCCAAGTGAGTTACCCTAGCCCCTATATAAGCAATCCCTTACCCCAAGTTAATTATCCTAGCCCCTTTATATGTACTCTCTGACCGCAAGTGAGTTACCCTAGTCCCGTAGAAGTACTCCCTGACCCCAAGTGAGTTACCATAGCCCCTTTACAAGTACTCCCTGACCCCATGTGAGTTACCCTAGTCCCATATAAGTACTCCCTGACCCCAAGTGAGTTACCTTAGTCCCATATAAGTACTCCCAGACCCCAAGTGAGTTACCCTAGTCCCATAAAAGTATTCCCTGACCCCAAGTGAGTTACCCTAGTCCCATAGAAGTACTCCCTGACGCCAAAGTGAGTTATCCTAGCCCCTATATAAGTACTCCCTGACCCCAAGTGAGTTATCCTAGCCCCTTTATAAGTACTCCCTGACCCCATTTGAGTTACCCTAGTCCCATATAAGTAATCCCTGACCCCAAATGAGTTACCTTAGTCCCATATAAATACTCCCTGACCCCAAGTGAGTTATCCTAGCCCCTTTATATGTACTCTCTGACCGCAATTGAGTTACCCTAGTCCATATAAGTACTCCTTGACCCAAAGTGAGTTACCCTAGCCCCTTTATAAGTACTCCCTGACCCCATGTGAGTTACCTTAGTCCCATATAAGTACTCCCAGACCCCAAGTGAGTTACCCTAATTCCATAGAAGTACTCCCTGACCCCAAGTGAGTTACCCTAGCCCCTATATAAGCACTCCCTTACCCCAAATTAGTTATCCTAGCCCCTTTATATGTACCCTCTGACCGCAAGTGAGTTACCCTAGTCCCATAGAAGTACTCCCTGACCCCAAGTGAGTTATCCTAGCCCCTTTATATGTACTCTCTGACCGCAAGTGAGTTACCCTAGTCCCATAGAAGTACTCCCTGACCACAAGTGAGTTTCTATATCACCTTTATAAGTACTCCCTGACCCCAAGTGAGTTATCCTAGCCCCTTTATAAGTATTCCCTGACCCCATTTGAGTTACCTTAGTCCCATAAAAATACTCCCTGACCCCAAGTGAGTTATCCTAGCCCCTTTATATGTACTCTCTGACCGCAAGTGAGTTACCCTAGTCCATTATAAGTACTCCTTGACCCAAAGTGAGTTACCCTAGCCCCTTTATAAGTACTCCCTGACCCCATGTGAGTTACCTTAGTCCCATATAAGTACTCCCAGACCCCAAGTGAGTTACCCTAGTCCCATAGAAGTACTCCCTGACGCCGAAGTGAGTTATCCTAGCACCTTTATAAGTACTCCCTGACCCCAAGTGAGTTACCCTAATCCCTTATAACTACTCCCTGAACCAAAGTGAGTTACCCTAGCCCCTATATAAGTACTCCCTGACCCCAAGTGAGTTATCCTAGCCCCTTTATAAGTACTCCCTGACCCCATTTGAGTTACCCTAGTCCCATATAAGTAATCCCTGACCCCAAATGAGTTACCTTAGTCCCATATAAATACTCCCTGACCCCAAGTGAGTTATCCTAGCCCCTTTATATGTACTCTCTGACCGCAATTGAGTTACCCTAGTCCATATAAGTACTCCTTGACCCAAAGTGAGTTATCCTAGCCCCTTTATAAGTACTCCCTGACCCCATGTGAGTTACCTTAGTCCCATATAAGTACTCCCAGACCCCAAGTGAGTTACCCTAATTCCATAGAAGTACTCCCTGACCCCAAGTGAGTTACCCTAGCTCCTATATAAGCACTCCCTTACCCCAAATTAGTTATCCTAGCCCCTTTATATGTACCCTCTGACCGCAAGTGAGTTACCCTAGTCCCATAGAAGTACTCCCTGACCCCAAGTGAGTTATCCTAGCCCCTTTATATGTACTCTCTGACCGCAAGTGAGTTACCCTAGTCCCATAGAAGTACTCCCTGACCACAAGTGAGTTTCCATATCACCTTTATAAGTACTCCCTGACCCCAAGTGAGTTATCCAAGCTCATTTATATGTACTCCCTGACCCCAAGTGAGTTACTTTAGTCCCATATAAGTACTCCCAGACTCCAAGTGAGTTACCCTAGTCCCATAGAAGTACTCCCTGACCCCAAGTGTGTTATCCAAGCCCATTTATATGTACTCCCTGACCCCAAGTGAGTTACTTTAGTCCCATATAAGTACTCCCAGACCCCAAGTGAGTTACCCTAGTCCCATAGAAGTACTCCCAGACCCCAAGTGAGTTACCCCAATCCCACAGAAGTACTCCCTGACCCCAAGTGAGTTACCCTAGCCCCTATATAAGTAATCCCTTACCCCAAGTTAGTTATCCTAGCCCCTTTATATGTACTCTCTGACCGCAAGTGAGTTACCCTAGTCCCATAGAAGTACTCCCTGACCCCAAGTGAGTTACCATAGCTCCTTTATAAGTACTCCCTGACCCCAAGTGAGTTATCCTAGCCCCTTTATATGTACTCTCTGACCGCAAGTGAGTTACCCTAGTCCATTATAAGTACTCCTTGACCCAAAGTGAGTTACCCTAGCCCCTTTATAAGTACTCCCTGACCCCATGTGAGTTACCTTAGTCCCATATAAGTACTCCCAGACCCCAAGTGAGTTACCCTAGTCCCATAGAAGTACTCCCTGACGCCGAAGTGAGTTATCCTAGCACCTTTATAAGTACTCCCTGACCCCAAGTGAGTTACCCTAATCCCTTATAACTACTCCCTGAACCAAAGTGAGTTACCCTAGCCCCTATATAAGCACTCCCTTACCCCAAGATAGTTATCCTAGCCCCTTTATATGTACTCTCTGACCGCAAGTGAGTTACCCAAGTCCCATAGAAGTACTCCCTGACCCCAAGTGAGTTACCATATCACCTTTATAAGTACTCCCTGACCCCAGTTGAGTTATCCTAGCCCCTTTATAGGTTTTCTCTGACCGCAAGTGAGTTACCCTAGTCTAATATAAGTACTCCTAGACCCAAAGTGAGTTACCCTAGCCCCTTTATAAGTACTCCCTGACCCCATGTGAGTTACCCTAGTCCCATATAAGTACTCCCTGACCCCAAGTGAGTTACCTTAGTACCATATAAGTACTCCCAGACCCCAAGTGAGTTACCCTAATCCCTTATAACTACTCCCTGAACCAAAGTGAGTTACCCTAGCCCCTATATAAGCACTCCCTTACCCCAAGATAGTTATCCTAGCCCCTTTATTTGTACTCTCTGACCGCAAGTGAGTTACCCAAGTCCCATAGAGGTACTCCCTGACCCCAAGTGAGTTACCATATCACCTTTATAAGTACTCCCTGACCCCAATTGAGTTATCCTAGCCCCTTTATATGTTTTCTCTGACCGCAAGTGAGTTACCCTAGTCAAATATAAGTACTCCTAAACCCAAAGTGAGTTACCCTAGCCCCTTTATAAGTACTCCCTGACCCAATGTGAGTTACCCTAGTCCCATATAAGTACTCCCAGACACCAAGTGAGTTACCCTAGTTCCATAAAAGTAGTCCCTGACCCATAGTGAGTTACCCTAGTCCCATAGAAGTACTCCCTGACGCCGAAGTGAGTTATCCTAGCCGCTTTATAAGTACTCCCTGACCCCAAGTGAGTTATCCTAGCCCCTTTATAAGCACTCCCTGACCCCATTTGAGTTACCCTAGTCGCATATAAGTAATCCCTGACCCCAAGTGAGTTACCTTAGTCCCATATAAATACTCCCTGACCCCAAGTGAGTAATCCTAGCCCCTATATATGTACTCTCTGACCGCAATTGAGTTACCCTAGTCCAATATAAGTACTCCTAGACCCTAAGTGAGTTATCCTAGCCCCTTTATATGTACTCTCTGACCGCAAGTGAGTTACCCTAGTCCCATAGAAGTACTCCCTGACCCCAAGTGAGTTACCATAGGTCCTTTATAAGTACTCCCTGATCCCAAGTGAGTTACCTTAGTCCCATATAAGTACTCCCTGACCCCATGTGAGTTACCCTAGTCCCATATAAGTACTCCCTGACCCAAAGTGAGTTACCTTAGTCCCATATAAGTACTCCCAGACTCCAAGTGAGTTACCCTAGTCCCATAGAAGTACTCTCAGACCCCAAGTGAGTTACCCTAATCCCACAGAAGTACTCCCTGACCCCAAGTGAGTTACCCTAGTCCAATATAAGTACTCCTTGACCCAAAGTGAGTTACCGTAGCCCCTTTATAAGTACTCCCTGACCCCATGTGAGTTATCCTAGCCCATTTATATGTACTCTCTGACCGCAAGTGAGTTACCCTAGTCCAATATAAATACTCCTTGACCCAAAGTGAGTTACCCTAGCCCCTTTATAAGTACTCCCTGACCCCATGTGAGTTACCCTAGTCCCATATAAGTACTCCCTGACCCCAAGTGAGTTACCTTAGTCCCATATAAGTACTCCCAGAATCCAAGTGAGTTACCCTAGTCCCATAGAAGTACTCCCAGACCCCAAGTGAGTTACCCTAATCCCACAGAAGTACTCCCTGACCCCAAGTGAGTTACCCTAGCCCCTATATAAGCAATCCCTTACCCCAAGTTAGTTATCCTAGCCCCTTTATATGTACTCTCTGACCGCAAGTGAGTTACCCTAGTCCCGGAGAAGTACTCCCTGACCCCAAGTGAGTTACCATAGCCCCTTTATAAGTACTCTCTGACCCCAAGTGAGTTACCATAATCCCTTATAACTACTCCATGACCCAAAGTGAGTTACCCTAGCCCCTATATAAGCAATCCCTTACCCCAAGTTAGTTATCCTAGCCCCTTTATATTTACTCTCTGACCGCATGTGAGTTACCCAAGTCCCATAGAAGTACTCCCTGACCCCAAGTGAGTTACCATATCACCTTTATAAGTACTCCCTGACCCCAATTGAGTTATCCTAGCCCCTTTATATGTTTTCTCTGACCGCAAGTGAGTTACCCTTGTCTAATATAAGTACTCCTAGACCCAAAGTGAGTTACCCTAGCCCCTTTATAAGTACTCCCTAACCCCATGTGAGTTACCCTAGTCCCATATAAGTACTCCCTGACCACAAGTGAGTTACCTTAGTCCCATATAAGTACTCCCAGACCCCAAGTGAGTTACCCTAGTCCCATAAAAGTATTCCCTGACCCCAAGTGAGTAACCCTAGTCCCATAGAAGTACTCCCTGACGCCAAAGTGAGTTATCCTAGCCCTTATATAAGTACTCCCTGACCCCAAGTGAGTTATCCTAGCCCCTTTATAAGTACTCCCTGACCCCATTTGAGTTACCCTAGTCCCATATAAGTAATCCCTGACCCCAAATGAGTTACCTTAGTCCCATATAAATACTCCCTGACCCCAAGTGAGTTATCCTAGCCCCTTTATATGTACTCTCTGACCGCAAGTGAGTTACCCTAGTCCATTATAAGTACTCCTTGACCCAAAGTGAGTTACCCTAGCCCCTTTATAAGTACTCCCTGACCCCATGCGAGTTACCTTAGTCCCATATAAGTACTCCCAGACCCCAAGTGAGTTACCCTAGTCCCATAGAAGTACTCCCAGACCCCAAGTGAGTTACCCTAATCCCACAGAAGTACTCCCTGACCCCAAATGAGTTACCCTAGCCCCTATATAAGCACTCCCTTACCCCAAATTAGTTATCCTAGCCCCTTTATATGTACTCTCTGACCGCAAGTAAGTTACCCTAGTCCCATAGAAGTACTCCCTGACCCCAAGTGAGTTATCCTAGCCCCTTTATATGTTTTCTCTGACCGCAAGTGAGTTACCCTAGTCTAATATAAGTACTCCTAGACCCAAAGTGAGTTACCCTAGCCCCTTTATAAGTACTCCCTGACCCCATGTGAGTTACCCTAGTCCCATATAAATACTCCCTGACGCCAAAGTGAGTTATCCTAGCCCTTTTATAAGTACTCCCTGACCCCAAGTGAGTTATCCTAGCCCCTTTATAAGTACTCCCTGACCCCATTTGAGTTACCCTAGTCCCATATAAGTAATCCCTGACCCCAAGTGAGTTATCCTAGCCCCTTTATAAGTACTCCCTGACCCCATTTGAGTTACCCTAGTCCCATATAAGTAATCCCTGACCCCAAATGAGTTACCTTAGTCCCATATAAATACTCCCTGACCCCAAGTGAGTTATCCTAGCCCCTTTATATGTACTCTCTGACCGCAAGTGAGTTACAATATCACCTTTATAAGTACTCCCTGACCCTAAGTGAGTTATCCTAGCCCCTTTATATGTACTCTCTGACCGCAAGTGAGTTACCCTAGTCCCATAGAAGTACTCCCTGACCCCAAGTGAGTTACCATAGCTTCTTTATAAGTACTCCCTGACCCCAAGTGAGATACCCTAGTCCCATATAAGTAATCCCTGACCCCAAATGAGTTACCTTAGTCCCATATAAATACTCCCTGACCCCAAGTGAGTTATCCTAGCCCCTTTATAAGTACTCCCTGACCCCATGTGAGTTATCCTAGCCCATTTATATGTACTCTCTGACCGCAAGTGAGTTACCCTAGTCCCATATAAGTACTCCCTGACCCCAAGTGAGTTACCTTAGTCCCATATAAATACTTCCTGATCCCAAGTGAGTTATCCTAGCCCCTTTATATGTACTCTCTGACCGCAAGTGAGTTACCCTAGTCCATTATAAGTACTCCTTGACCCAAAGTGAGTTACCCTAGCCCCTTTATAAGTACTCCCTGACCCCATGTGAGTTACCTTAGTCCCATATAAGTACTCCCAGACCCCAAGTGAGTTACCCTAGTCCCATAGAAGTACTCCCAGACCTCAAGTGAGTCACCCTAGCCCCTATATAAGCACTCCCTTACCCCAAATTAGTTATCCTAGCCCCTTTATATGTACTCTCTGACCGCAAGTGAGTTACCCTAGTCCCATAGAAGTACTCCCTGACCCCAAGTAGGTTACCATATCACCTTTATAAGTACTCCTTGACCCCAATTGAGTTATCCTAGCCCCTTTATATGTACTCTCTGACCGCAAGTGAGTTACCCTAGTCGAATATAAGTACTCCTAAACCCAAAGTGAGTTACCCTAGCCCCTTTATAAGTACTCCCTGACCCAATGTGAGTTACCCTAGTCCCATATAAGTACTCCCAGACACCAAGTGAGTTACCCTAGTTCCATAAAAGTAGTCCCTGACCCATAGTGAGTTACCCTAGTCCCATAGAAGTACTCCCTGACGCCGAAGTGAGTTATCCTAGCCGCTTTATAAGTACTCCCTGACCCCAAGTGAGTTATCCTAGCCCCTTTATAAGTACTCCCTGACCCCATTTGAGTTACCCTAGTCCCATATAAGTAATCCCTGACCCCAAGTGAGTTACCTTAGTCCCATATAAATACTCTCTGACCCCAAGTGAGTAATCCTAGCCCCTATATATGTACTCTCTGACCGCAATTGAGTTACCCTAGTCCAATATAAGTACTCCTAGACCCTAAGTGAGTTATCCTAGCCCCTTTATATGTACTCTCTGACCGCAAGTGAGTTACCCTAGTCCCATAGAAGTACTCCCTGACCCCAATTGAGTTACCATAGCTCCTTTATAAGTACTCCCTGACCCCATGTGAGTTATCCTAGCCCATTTATATGTACTCTCTGACCGCAAGTGAGTTACCCTAGTCCAATATAAATACTCTTTGACCCAAAGTGAGTTACCCTAGCCCCTTTATAAGTACTCCCTGACCCCATGTGAGTTACCCTAGTCCCATATAAGTACTCCCTGACCCCAAGTGAGTAACCTTAGTCCCATATAAGTACTCCCAGACTCCAAGTGAGTTACCCTAGTCCCATAGAAGTACTCCCAGACCCCAAGTGAGTTACCCTAATCCCACAGAAGTACTCCCTGACCCCAAGTGAGTTACCCTAGCCCCTATATAAGCAATCCCTTACCCCAAGTTAGTTATCCTAGCCCCTTTATATGTACTCTCTGACCGCAAGTGAGTTACCCTAGTCCCGTAGAAGTACTCCCTGACCCCAAGTGAGTTACCATAGCCCCTTTATAAGTACTCTCTGACCCCAAGTGAGTTACCATAATCCCTTATAACTACTCCATGAACCAAAGTGAGTTACCCTAGCCCCTATATAAGCAATCCCTTACCCCAAGTTAGTTACCCTAGCCCCTTTATAAGTACTCCCTGACCCCATGTGAGTTACCCTAGTCCCATATAAGTACTCCCTGACCCCAAGTGAGTTACCTTAGTCCCATATAAGTACTCCCAGACCCCAAGTGAGTTACCCTAGTCCCATAAAAGTATTCCCTGACCCCAAGTGAGTTACCCTAGTCCCATAGAAGTACTCCCTGACGCCAAAGTGAGTTATCCTAGCCCTTTTATAAGTACTCCCTGACCCCAAGTGAATTATCCTATCCCCTTTATAAGTACTCCCTGACCCCATTTGAGTTACCCTAGTCCCATATAAGTAATCCCTGACCCCAAATGAGTTACCTTAGTCCCATATAAATACTCCCTGACCCCAAGTGAGTTATCCTAGCCCCTTTATATGTACTCTCTGACCGCAAGTGAGTTACCCTAGTCCATTATAAGTACTCCTTGACCCAAAGTGAGTTACCCTAGTCCCATAGAAGTACTCCCAGACCCCAAGTGAGTTACCCTAATCCCACAGAAGTACTCCCTGACCCCAAGTAGGTTACCCTAGCCCCTATATAAGCACTCCCTTACCCCAAATTAGTTATCCTAGCCCCTTTATATGTACTCTCTGACCGCAAGTGAGTTACCCTAGTCCAATAGAAGTACTCCCTGACCCCAAGTGAGTTATCCTAGCCCCTTTATATGTTTTCTCTGACCGCAAGTGAGTTACCCTAGTCTAATATAAGTACTCCTAGACCCAAAGTGAGTTACCCTAGCCCCTTTATAAGTACTCCCTGACCCCATGTGAGTTACCCTAGTCCCATATAAGTACTCCTTGACCCCAAGTGAGTTACCTTAGTCCCATATAAGTACTCCCAGACCCCAAGTGAGTTACCCTAGTCCCATAAAAGTATTCCCTGACCCCAAGTGAGTTACCCTAGTCCCATAGAAGTACTCCCTGACGCCAAAGTGAGTTATCCTAGCCCTTTTATAAGTACTCCCTGACCCCAAGTGAGTTATCCTAGCCCCTTTATAAGTACTCCCTGACCCCATTTGAGTTACCCTAGTCCCATATAAGTAATCCCTGACCCCAAATGAGTTACCTTAGTCCCATATAAATACTCCCTGACCCCAAGTGAGTTATCCTAGCCCCTTTATATGTACTTTCTGACCGCAAATGAGTTACCCTAGTCCATTATAAGTACTCCTTGACCCAAAGTGAGTTACCCTAGCCCCTTTATAAGTACTCCCTGACCCCATGTGAGTTACCTTAGTCCCATATAAGTACTCCCAGACCCCAAGTGAGTTACCCTAGTCCCATAAAAGTATTCCCTGACCCCAAGTGAGTTACCCTAGTCCCATAGAAGTACTCCCTGACGCCAAAGTGAGTTATCCTAGCCCTTTTATAAGTACTCCCTGACCCCAAGTGAGTTATCCTAGCCCCTTTATAAGTACTCCCTGACCCCATTTGAGTTACCCTAGTCCCATATAAGTAATCCCTGACCCCAAATGAGTTACCTTAGTCCCATATAAATACTCCCTGACCCCAAGTGAGTTATCCTAGCCCCTTTATATGTACTTTCTGACCGCAAGTGAGTTACCCTAGTCCATTATAAGTACTCCTTGACCCAAAGTGAGTTACCCTAGCCCCTTTATAAGTACTCCCTGACCCCATGTGAGTTACCTTAGTCCCATATAAGTACTCCCAGACCCCAAGTGAGTTACCCTAGTCCCATAGAAGTACTCCCAGACCCCAAGTGAGTTACCCTTATCCCACAGAAGTACTCCCTGACCCCAAGTGAGTTACCCTAGCCCCTATATAAGCACTCCCTTACCCCAAATTAGTTATCCTAGCCCCTTTATATGTACTCTCTGACCGCAAGTGAGTTACCCTAGTCCCATAGAAGTACTCCCTGACCCCAAGTGAGTTATCCTAGCCCCTTTATATGTACTCTCTGACCGCAAGTGAGTTACCCCAGTCCCATAGAAGTACTCCCTGACCACAAGTGAGTTACCATATCACCTTTATAAGTACTCCCTGACCCCAAGTGAGATATCCAAGCCCATTTATATGTACTCCCTGACCCCAAGTGAGTTACTTTAGTCCCATATAAGTACTCCCAGACTCCAAGTGAGTTACCCCAATCCCACAGAAGTACTCCCTGACCCCAAGTGAGTTACCCTAGCCCCTATATAAGCAATCCCTTACCCCAAGTTAGTTATCCTAGCCCCTTTATATGTACTCTCTGACCGCAAGTGAGTTACCCTAGTCCCATAGAAGTACTCCCTGACCTCAAGTTAGTTACCCTAGCCCCTTTATAAGTACTCCCTGACCCCAAGTGAGATACCCTAGTCTCATATAAGTAATCCCTGACCCCAAATGAGTTACCTTAGTCCCATATAAATACTTCCTGACCCCAAGTGAGTTATCCTAGCCCCTTTATATGTACTCTCTGACCGCAAGTGAGTTACCCTAGTCCATTATAAGTACTCCTTGACCCAAAGTGAGTTACCCTAGCCCCTATATAAGCAATCCCTTACCCCAAGTTAGTTATCCTAGCCCCTTTATATGTACTCTCTGACCGCAAGTGAGTTACCCTAGTCCCATAGAAGTACTACCTGACCCCAAGTGAGTTACCATAGCTCCTTTATAAGTACTCCCTGACCCCAAGTGAGATACCCTAGTCCCATATAAGTAATCCCTGACCCCAAATGAGTTACCTTAGTCCCATAGAAGTACTCCCTGACCCCAAGTGAGTTATCCTAGCCCCTTTATATGTACTCTCTGACCGCAAGTGAGTTACCCTAGTCCCATAGAAGTACTCCCTGACCCCAAGTGAGTTACCATATCACCTTTATAAGTACTCCTTGACCCCAATTGAGTTATCCTAGCCCCTTTATATGTACTCTCTGACCGCAAGTGAGTTACCCTAGTCGAATATAAGTACTCCTTGACCCAAAGTGAGTTACCCTAGCCCCTTTATAAGTACTCCCTGACCCCATGTGAGTTACCTTAGTCCCATATAAGTACTCCCAGACCCCAAGTGAGTTACCCTAGTCCCATAGAAGTACTCTCAGACCCCAAGTGAGTTACCCTAATCCCACAGAAGTACTCCCTGACCCCAAGTGGGTTACCCTAGCCCCTATATAAGCACTCCCTTACCCCAAATTAGTTATCCTAGCCCCTTTATATGTACTCTCTGACCGCAAGTGAGTTACCCTAGTCCCGTAGAAGTACTCCCTGACCCCAATTGAGTTACCATAGCTCCTTTATAAGTACTCCCTGATCCCAAGTGAGTTACCTTAGTCCCATATAAGTACTCCCTGACCCCATGTGAGTTACCCTAGTCCCATATAAGTACTCCCTGACCCCAAGTGAGTTACCTTAGTCCCATATAAGTACTCCCAGACTCCAAGTGAGTTACCCTAGTCCCATAGACGTACTCTCAGACCCCAAGTGAGTTACCCTAATCCCACAGAAGTACTCCCTGACCCCAAGTGAGTTACCCTAGTCCAATATAAGTACTCCTTGACCCAAAGTGAATTACCGTAGCCCCTTTATAAGTACTCCCTGACCCCATGTGAGTTATCCTAGCCCATTTATATGTACTCTCTGACCGCAAGTGAGTTACCCTAGTCCCATAGAAGTACTCCCTGACCACAAGTGAGTTACCATATCACCTTTATAAGTACTCCCTGACCCCATGTGAGATATCCAAGCCCATTTATATGTACTCCCTGACCCCAAGTGAGTTACCCTAGCCCCTATATAAGCAATCCCTTACCCCAAGTTAGTTATCCTAGCCCCTTTATATGTACTCTCTGACCGCAAGTGAGTTACCCTAGTCCCATAGAAGTACTCCCTGACCTCAAGTGAGTTACCCTAGCCCCTTTATAAGTACTCCCTGACCCCAAGTGAGATACCCTAGTCCCATATAAGTAATCCCTGACCCCAAATGAGTTACCTTAGTCCCATATAAATACTCCCTGACCCCAAGTGAGTTATCCTAGCCCCTTTATATGTACTCTCTGACCGCAAGTGAGTTACCCTAGTCCATTATAAGTACTCCTTGACCCAAAGTGAGTTACCCTAGCCCCTATATAAGCAATCCCTTACCCCAAGTTAGTTATCCTAGCCCCTTTATATGTACTCTCTGACCGCAAGTGAGTTACCCTAGTCCCATAGAAGTACTCCCTGACCCCAAGTGAGTTACCATAGCTCCTTTATAAGTACTCCCTGACCCCAAGTGAGATACCCTAGTCCCATATAAGTAATCCCTGACCCCAAATGAGTTACCTTAGTCCCATAGAAGTACTCCCTGACCCCAAGTGAGTTATCCTAGCCCCTTTATATGTACTCTCTGACCGCAAGTGAGTTACCCTAGTCCCATAGAAGTACTCCCTGACCCCAAGTGAGTTACCCTAGCCCCTATATAAGCACTCCCTTACCCCAAATTAGTTATCCTAGCCCCTTTATATGTACTCTCTGACCGCAAGTGAGTTACCCTAGTCCCATATAAGTACTCCCTGACCCCAAGTGAGTTACCTTAGTCCCATATAAGTACTCCCAGACCCCAATTGAGTTACCCTAGTCCCATAGAAGTACTCCCAGACCCCAAGTGAGTTACCCTTATCCCACAGAAGTACTCCCTGACCCCAAGTGAGTTACCCTAGCCCCTATATAAGCACTCCCTTACCCCAAATTAGTTATCCCAGCCCCTTTATATGTACTCTCTGACCGCAAGTGAGTTACCCTAGTCCCATAGAAGTACTCCCTGACCCCAAGTGAGTTATCCTAGCCCCTTTATATGTACTCTCTGACCGCAAGTGAGTTACCCCAGTCCCATAGAAGTACTCCCTGACCACAAGTGAGTTACCATATCACCTTTATAAGTACTCCCTGACCCCAAGTGAGATATCCAAGCCCATTTATATGTACTCCCTGACCCCAAGTGAGTTACTTTAGTCCCATATAAGTACTCCCAGACTCCAAGTGAGTTACCCCAATCCCACAGAAGTACTCCCTGACCCCAAGTGAGTTACCCTAGCCCCTATATAAGCAATCCCTTACCCCAAGTTAGTTATCCTAGCCCCTTTATATGTACTCTCTGACCGCAAGTGAGTTACCCTAGTCCCATAGAAGTACTCCCTGACCTCAAGTTAGTTACCCTAGCCCCTTTATAAGTACTCCCTGACCCCAAGTGAGATACCCTAGTCTCATATAAGTAATCCCTGACCCCAAATGAGTTACCTTAGTCCCATATAAATACTCCGTGACCCCAAGTGAGTTATCCTAGCCCCTTTATATGTACTCTCTGACCGCAAGTGAGTTACCCTAGTCCATTATAAGTACTCCTTGACCCAAAGTGAGTTACCCTAGCCCCTATATAAGCAATCCCTTACCCCAAGTTAGTTACCCTAGCCCCTTTATATGTACTCTCTGACCGCAAGTGAGTTACCCTAGTCCCATAGAAGTACTACCTGACCCCAAGTGAGTTACCATAGCTCCTTTATAAGTACTCCCTGACCCCAAGTGAGATACCCTAGTCCCATATAAGTAATCCCTGACCCCAAATGAGTTACCTTAGTCCCATAGAAGTACTCCCTGACCCCAAGTGAGTTATCCTAGCCCCTTTATATGTACTCTCTGACCGCAAGTGAGTTACCCTAGTCCCATAGAAGTACTCCCTGACCCCAAGTGAGTTACCATATCACCTTTATAAGTACTCCTTGACCCCAATTGAGTTATCCTAGCCCCTTTATATGTACTCTCTGACCGCAAGTGAGTTACCCTAGTCGAATATAAGTACTCCTTGACCCAAAGTGAGTTACCCTAGCCCCTTAATAAGTACTCCCTGACCCCATGTGAGTTACCTTAGTCCCATATAAGTACTCCCAGACCCCAAGTGAGTTACCCTAGTCCCATAGAAGTACTCTCAGACCCCAAGTGAGTTACCCTAATCCCACAGAAGTACTCCCTGACCCCAAGTGGGTTACCCTAGCCCCTATATAAGCACTCCCTTACCCCAAATTAGTTATCCTAGCCCCTTTATATGTACTCTCTGACCGCAAGTGAGTTACCCTAGTCCCGTAGAAGTACTCCCTGACCCCAATTGAGTTACCATAGCTCCTTTATAAGTACTCCCTGATCCCAAGTGAGTTACCTTAGTCCCATATAAGTACTCCCTGACCCCATGTGAGTTACCCTAGTCCCATATAAGTACTCCCTGACCCCAAGTGAGTTACCTTAGTCCCATATAAGTACTCCCAGACTCCAAGTGAGTTACCCTAGTCCCATAGAAGTACTCTCAGACCCCAAGTGAGTTACCCTAATCCCACAGAAGTACTCCCTGACCCCAAGTGAGTTACCCTAGTCCAATATAAGTACTCCTTGACCCAAAGTGAGTTACCGTAGCCCCTTTATAAGTACTCCCTGACCCCATGTGAGTTATCCTAGCCCATTTATATGTACTCTCTGACCGCAAGTGAGTTACCCTAGTCCAATATAAATACTCTTTGACCCAAAGTGAGTTACCCTAGCCCCTTTATAAGTACTCCCTGACCCCATGTGAGTTACCCTAGTCCCATATAAGTACTCCCTGACCCCAAGTGAGTTACCTTAGTCCCATATAAGTACTCCCAGACTCCAAGTGAGTTACCCTAGTCCCATAGAAGTACTCCCAGACCCCAAGTGAGTTACCCTAATCCCACAGAAGTACTCCCTGACCCCAAGTGAGTTACCCTAGCCCCTATATAAGCAATCCCTTACCCCAAGTTAGTTATCCTAGCCCCTTTATATGTACTCTCTGACCGCAAGTGAGTTACCCTAGTCCCGTAGAAGTACTCCCTGACCCCAAGTGAGTTACCATAGCCCCTTTATAAGTACTCTCTGACCCCAAGTGAGTTACCATAATCCCTTATAACTACTCCATGAACCAAAGTGAGTTACCCTAGCCCCTATATAAGCAATCCCTTACCCCAAGTTAGTTACCCTAGCCCCTTTATAAGTACTCCTTGACCCCATGTGAGTTACCCTAGTCCCATATAAGTACTCCCTGACCCCAAGTGAGTTACCTTAGTCCCATATAAGTACTCCCAGACCCCAAGTGAGTTACCCTAGTCCCATAAAAGTATTCCCTGACCCCAAGTGAGTTACCCTAGTCCCATAGAAGTACTCCCTGACGCCAAAGTGAGTTATCCTAGCCCCTTTATATGTTTTCTCTGACCGCAAGTGAGTTACCCTAGTCTAATATAAGTACTCCTAGACCCAAAGTGAGTTACCCTAGCCCCTTTATAAGTACTCCCTGACCCCATGTGAGTTACCCTAGTCCCATATATGTACTGCTTGACCCCAAGTGAGTTACCTTAGTCCCATATAAGTACTCCCAGACCCCAAGTGAGTTACCCTAGTCCCATAAAAGTATTCCCTGACCCCAAGTGAGTTACCCTAGTCCCATAGAAGTACTCCCTGACGCCAAAGTGAGTTATCCTAGCCCTTTTATAAGTACTCCCTGACCCCAAGTGAGTTATCCTAGCCCCTTTATAAGTACTCCCTGACCCCATTTGAGTTACCCTAGTCCCATATAAGTAATCCCTGACCCCAAATGAGTTACCTTAGTCCCATATAAATACTCCCTGACCCCAAGTGAGTTATCCTAGCCCCTTTATATGTACTCTCTGACCGCAAGTGAGTTACCCTAGTCCCATAGAAGTACTCCCTGACCCCAAGTGAGTTACCATAGCTCCTTTATAAGTACTCCCTGACCCCAAGTGAGATACCCTAGTCCCATATAAGTAATCCCTGACCCCAAATGAGTTACCTTAGTCCCATAGAAGTACTCCCTGACCCCAAGTGAGTTATCCTAGACCCTTTATATGTACTCTCTGACCGCAAGTGAGTTACCCAAGTCCCATAGAAGTACTCCCTGACCCCAAGTGAGTTACCATATCACCTTTATAAGTACTCCCTGACCCCAATTGAGTTATCCTAGCCCCTTTATATGTTTTCTCTGACCGCAAGTGAGTTACCCTAGTCTAATATAAGTACTCCTAGACCCAAAGTGAGTTACCCCAGCCCCTTTATAAGTACTCCCTGACCCCATGTGAGTTACCCTAGTCCCATATAATTACTCCCTGACCCCAAGTGAGTTACCTTAGTCCCTTATAAGTACTCCCAGACCCCATGTGAGATACCCTAGTCCCATAAAAGTATTCCCTGACCCCAAGTGAGTTACCCTAGTCCCATAGAAGTACTCCCTGACGCCAAAGTGAGTTATCCTAGCCCTTTTATAAGTACTCCCTGACCCCAAGTGAGTTATCCTAGCCCCTTTATAAGTACTCCCTGACCCCATTTGAGTTACCCTAGTCCCATATAAGTAATCCCTGACCCCAAATGAGTTACCTTAGTCCCATATAAATACTCCCTGACCCCAAGTGAGTTATCCTAGCCCCTTTATATGTACTCTCTGACCGCAAGTGAGTTACCCTAGTCCATTATAAGTACTCCTTGACCCAAAGTGAGTTAACCTAGCCCCTTTATAAGTACTCCCTGACCCCATGTGAGTTACCTTAGTCCCATATAAGTACTCCCAGACCCCAAGTGAGTTACCCTAGTCCCATAGAAGTACTCCCAGACCCCAAGTGAGTTACCCTAATGCCACAGAAGTACTCCCTGACCCCAAGTGAGTTACCCTAGCCCCTATATAAGCACTCCCTTACCCCAAATTAGTTATCCTAGCCCCTTTATATGTACTCTCTGACCGCAAGTGAGTTACCCTAGTCCCATAGAAGTACTCCCTGACCCCAAGTGAGTTATCCTAGCCCCTTTATATGTACTCTCTGACCGCAAGTGAGTTACCCCAGTCCCATAGAAGTACTCCCTGACCACAAGTGAGTTACCATATCACCTTTATAAGTACTCCCTGACCCCAAGTGAGTTATCCAAGCCCATTTATATGTACTCCCTGACCTCAAGTGAGTTACTTTAGTCCCATATAAGTACTCCCAGACTCCAAGTAAGTTACCCTAGTCCCATAGAAGTACTCCCTGACCCCAAGTGAGTTACCCTAGCCCCTATATAAGCAATCCCTTACCCCAAGTTAGTTATCCTAGCCCCTTTATATGTACTCTCTGACCGCAAGTGAGTTACCCAAGTCCCATAGAAGTACTCCCTGACCCCAAGTGAGTTACCATATCACCTTTATAAGTACTCCCTGACCCCAATTGAGTTATCCTAGCCCCTTTATATGTTTTCTCTGACCGCAAGTGAGTTACCCTAGTCTAATATAAGTACTCCTAGACCCAAAGTGAGTTACCCTAGCCCCTTTATAAGTACTCCCTGACCCCATGTGAGTTACCCTAGTCCCATATAAGTACTCCCTGACCCCAAGTGAGTTACCTTAGTCCCATATAAGTACTCCCAGACCCCAAGTGAGTTACCCTAGTCCCATAAAAGTATTCCCTGACCCCAAGTGAGTTACCCTAGTCCCATAGAAGTACTCCCTGACGCCAAAGTGAGTTATTCTAGCCCTTTTATAAGTACTCCCTGACCCCAAGTGAGTTATCCTAGCCCCTTTATAAGTACTCCCTGACCCCATTTGAGTTACCCTAGTCCCATATAAGTAATCTCTGACCCCAAATGAGTTACCTTAGTCCCATATAAATACTCCCTGACCCCAAGTGAGTTATCCTAGCCCCTTTATATGTACTCTCTGACCGCAAGTGAGTTACCCTAGTCCATTATAAGTACTCCTTGACCCAAAGTGAGTTACCCTAGCCCCTTTATAAGTACTCCCTGACCCCATGTGAGTTACCTTAGTCCCATATAAGTACTCCCAGACCCCAAGTGAGATACCCTAGTTCCATATAAGTACTCCTACACCCCAAGTGAGTTACCCTAGTCCCATAGAAGTACTCCCAGACCCCAAGTGAGTTACCCTAATCCCACAGAAGTACTCCCTGACCCCAAGTGAATTACCCTAGCCCCTATATAAGCAATCCCTTACCCCAAGTTAGTTATCCTAGCCCCTTTATATGTACTCTCTGACCGCAAGTGAGTTACCCTAGTCCCATAGAAGTACTCCCTGACCCCAAGTGAGTTACCATAGCTCCTTTATAAGTACTCCCTGACCCCAAGTGAGTTATCCTAGCCCCTTTATATGTACTCTCTGACCGCAAATGAGTTACCCTAGTCCCATAGAAGTACTCCCTGACCCCAAGTGAGTTACCATAGCCCCTTTATATGTACTCTCTGACCGCAAGTGAGTTACCCTAGTCCCATAGAAGTACTCCCTGACCCCAAGTGAGTTACCATATCACCTTTATAAGTACTCCTTGACCCCAATTGAGTTATCCTAGCCCCTTTATATGTACTCTCTGACCGCAAGTGAGTTACCCTAGTCGAATATAAGTACTCCTAACCCCAAAGTGAGTTACCCTAGCCCCTTTATAAGTACTCCCTGACACAATGTGAGTTACCCTAGTCCCATATAAGTACTCCCAGACACCAAGTGAGTTACCCTAGTTCCATAAAAGTTGTCCCTGACCCATAGTGAGTTACCCTAGTCCCATAGAAGTACTCCCTGACGCCGAAATGAGTTATCCTAGCCGCTTTATAAGTACTCCCTGACCCCAAGTGAGTTATCCTAGCCCCTTTATAAGTACTCCCTGACCCCATTTGAGTTATCCTAGTCCCATATAAGTAATCCCTGACCCCAAGTGAGTTACCTTAGTCCCATATAAATACTCCCTGACCCCAAGTGAGTAATCCTAGCCCCTATAGATGTACTCTCTGACCGCAATTGAGTTACTCTAGTCCAATATAAGTACTCCTAGACCCTAAGTGAGTTATCCTAGCCCCTTTATATGTACTCTCTGACCGCAAGTGAGTTACCCTAGTCCCATAGAAGTACTCCCTGACCCCAAGTGAGTTACCATAGCTCCTTTATAAGTACTCCCTGATCCCAAGTGAGTTACCTTAGTCCCATATAAGTACTCCCTGACCCCATGTGAGTTACCCTAGTCCCATATAAGTACTCCCTGACACCAAGTGAGTTACCTTAGTCCCATATAAGTACTCCCAGACTCCAAGTGAGTTACCCTAGTCCAATATAAGTACTCCTTGACCCAAAGTGAGTTACCGTAGCCCCTTTGTAAGTACTGCCTGACCCCATGTGAGTTATCCTAGCCCATTTATATGTACTCTCTGACCGCAAGTGAGTTACCCTAGTCCAATATAAATACTCCTTGACCCAAAGTGAGTTACCCTAGCCCCTTTATAAGTACTCCCAGACCCCATGTGAGTTACCCTAGTCCCATATAAGTACTCCCTGACCCCAAGTGAGTTACCTTAGTCCCATATAAGTACTCCCAGACCCCAAGTGAGATACCCTAGTCCCATAAAAGTATTCCCTGACCCCAAGTGAGTTATCCTAGCCCCTTTATATGTACTCTCTGACCGCAAGTGAGTTACCCTAGTCCATTATAAGTACTCCTTGACCCAAAGTGAGTTACCCTAGCCCCTTTATAAGTACTCCCTGACCCCATGTGAGTTACCTTAGTCCCATATAAGTACTCCCAGACCCCAAGTGAGTTACCCTAGTCCCATAGAAGTACTCCCAGACCCCAAGTGAGTTACCCTAATGCCACAGAAGTACTCCCTGACCCCAAGTGAGTTACCCTAGCCCCTATATAAGCACTCCCTTACCCCAAATTAGTTATCCTAGCCCCTTTATATGTACTCTCTGACCGCAAGTGAGTTACCCTAGTCCCATAGAAGTACTCCCTGACCCCAAGTGAGTTATCCTAGCCCCTTTATATGTTTTCTCTGACCGCAAGTGAGTTACCCTAGTCTAATATAAGTACTCCTAGACCCAAAGTGAGTTACCCTAGCCCCGTTATAAGTACTCCCTGACCCCATGTGAGTTACCCTAGTCCCATATAAGTACTCCTTGACCCCAAGTGAGTTACCTTAGTCCCATATAAGTACTCCCAGACTCCAAGTGAGTTACCCTAGTCCCATAGAAGTACTCCCTGACCCCAAGTGAGTTACCCTAGCCCCTATATAAGCAATCCCTTACCCCAAGTTAGTTATCCTAGCCCCTTTATATGTACTCTCTGACCGCAAGTGAGTTACCCAAGTCCCATAGATGTACTCCCTGACCCCAAGTGAGTTACCATATCACCTTTATAAGTACTCCCTGACCCCAATTGAGTTATCCTAGCCCCTATATAAGCAATCCCTTACCCCAAGTTAGTTATCCTAGCCCCTTTATATGTACTCTCTGACCGCAAGTGAGTTACCCAAGTCCCATAGAAGTACTCCCTGACCCCAAGTGAGTTACCATATCACCTTTATAAGTACTCCCTGACCCCAATTGAGTTATCCTAGCCCCTTTATATGTTTTCTCTGACCGCAAGTGAGTTACCCTAGTGTAATATAAGTACTCCTAGACCCAAAGTGAGTTACCCTAGCCCCTTTATAAGTACTCCCTGACCCCATGTGAGTTACCCTAGTCCCATATAAGTACTCCCTGACCCCAAGTGAGTTACCTTAGTCCCATATAAGTACTCCCAGACCCCAAGTGAGTTACCCTAGTCCCATAAAAGTATTCCCTGACCCCAAGTGAGTTACCCTAGTCCCATAGAAGTACTCCCTGACGCCAAAGTGAGTTATCCTAGCCCCTTTATATGTACTCTCTGACCGCAAGTGAGTTACCCTAGTCCATTATAAGTACTCCTTGACCCAAAGTGAGTTACCCTAGCCCCTTTATAAGTACTCCCTAACCCCATGTGAGTTACCTTAGTCCCATATAAGTACTCCCAGACCCCAAGTGAGTTACCCTAGTCCCATAGAAGTACTCCCAGACCCCAAGTGAGTTACCCTAGCCCCTATATAAGCACTCCCTTACCCCAAATTAGTTATCCTAGCCCCTTTATATGTACTCTCTGACCGCAAGTGAGTTACCCTAGTCCCATAGAAGTACTCCCTGACCCCAAGTGAGTTACCCTAGCCCCTTTATATGTACTCTCTGACCGCAAGTGAGTTACCCCAGTCCCATAGAAGTACTCCCTGACCACAAGTGAGTTACCATATCACCTTTATAAGTACTCCGTGACCCCAAGTGAGTTATCCAAGCCCATTTATATGTACTCCCTGACCCCAAGTGAGTTACTTTAGTCCCATATAAGTACTCCCAGACTCCAAGTGAGTTACCCTAGTCCCATAGAAGTACTCCCAGACCCCAAGTGAGTTACCCCAATCCCACAGAAGTACGCCCTGACCCCAAGTGAGTTACCCTAGCCCCTATATAAGCAATCCCTTACCCCAAGTTAGTTATCCTAGCCCCTTTATATGTACTCTCTGACCGCAAGTGAGTTACCCAAGTCCCATAGAAGTACTCCCTGACCCCAAGTGAGTTACCATAGCTCCTTTATAAGTACTCCCTGACCCCAAGTGAGATACCCTAGTTCCATATAAGTACTCCTACACCCCAAGTGAGTTACCCTAGTCCCATAGAAGTACTCCCAGACCCCAAGTGAGTTACCCTAGCCCCTATATAAGCAATCCCTTACCCCAAGTTAGTTATCCTAGCCCCTTTATATGTACTCTCTGACCGCAAATGAGTTACCCTAGTCCCATAGAAGTACTCCCTGACCCCAAGTGAGTTACCATAGCCCCTTTATATGTACTCTCTGACCGCAAGTGAGTTACCCTAGTCCCATAGATGTACTCCGTGACCCCAAGTGGGTTACCATATCACCTTTATAAGTACTCCTTGACCCCAATTGAGTTATCCTAGCCCCTTTATATGTACTCTCTGACCGCAAGTGAGTTACCCTAGTCGAATATAAGTACTCCTAACCCCAAAGTGAGTTACCCTAGCCCCTTTATAAGTAATCCCTGACCCAATGTCAGTTACCCTAGTCCCATATAAGTACTCCCAGACACCAAGTGAGTTACCCTAGTTCCATAAAAGTAGTCCCTGACCCGTAGTGAGTTACCCTAGTCCCATAGAAGTACTCCCTGACGCCGAAATGAGTTATCCTAGCCGCTTTATAAGTACTCCCTGACCCCAAGTGAGTTATCCTAGCCCCTTTATAAGTACTCCCTGACCCCATTTGAGTTACCCTAGTCCCATATAAGTAATCCCTGACCCCAAGTGAGTTACCTTAGTCCCATATAAATACTCCCTGACCCCAAGTGAGTAATCCTAGCCCCTATATATGTACTCTCTGACCGCAATTGAGTTACCCTAGTCCAATATAAGTACTCCTAGACCCTAAGTGAGTTATCCTAGCCCCTTTATATGTACTCTCTGACCGCAAGTGAGTTACCCTAGTCCCATAGAAGTACTCCCTGACCCCAAGTGAGTTACCATAGCTCCTTTATATGTACTCCCTGATCCCAAGTGAGTTACCTTAGTCCCATATAAGTACTCCCTGACCCCATGTGAGTTACCCTAGTCCCATATAAGTACTCCCTGACACCAAGTGAGTTACCTTAGTCCCATATAAGTACTCCCAGACTCCAAGTGAGTTACCCTAGTCCCATAGAAGTACTCTCAGACCCCAAGTGAGTTACCCTAATCCCACAGAAGTACTCCCTGACCCCAAGTGAGTTACCCTAGTCCAATATAAGTACTCCTTGACCCAAAGTGAGTTACCGTAGCCCCTTTATAAGTACTCCCTGACACCATGTGAGTTATCCTAGCCCATTTATATGTACTCTCTGACCGCAAGTGAGTTACCCTAGTCCAATATAAATACTCCTTGACCCAAAGTGAGTTACCCTAGCCCCTTTATAAGTACTCCCTGACCCCATGTGAGTTACCCTAGTCCCATATAAGTACTCCCTGACCCCAAGTGAGTTACCTTAGTCCCATATAAGTACTCCCAGACTCCAAGTGAGTTACCCTAGTCCCATAGAAGTACTCCCAGACCCCAAGTGAGTTAACCTAATCCCACAGAAGTACTCCCTGACCCCAAGTGAGTTACCCTAGCCCCTATATAAGCAATCCCTTACCCCAAGTTAGTTATCCTAGCCCCTTTATATGTACTCTCTGACCGCAAGTGAGTTACCCTAGTCCCGTAAAAGTACTCCCTGACCCCAAGTGAGTTACCATAGCCCCTTTATAAGTACTCTCTGACCCCAAGTGAGTTACCATAATCCCTTATAACTACTCCATGAACCAAAGTGAGTTACCCTAACCCCTATATAAGCACTCCCTTACCCCAAGTTAGTTATCCTAGCCCCTTTATATTTACTCTCTGACCGCAAGTGAGTTACCCAAGTCCCATAGAAGTACTCCCTGACCCCAAGTGAGTTACCATATCACCTTTATAAGTACTCCCTGACCCCAATTGAGTTATCCTAGCCCCTTTATATGTTTTCTCTGACCGCAAGTGAGTTACCCAAGTCCAATATAAATACTCCTTGACCCAAAGTGAGTTACCCTAGCCCCTTTATAAGTACTCCCTGACCCCATGTGAGTTACCCTAGTCCCATATAAGTACTCCCTGACCCCAAGTGAGTTACCTTAGTCCCATATAAGTACTCCCAGACTCCAAGTGAGTTACCCTAGTCCCATAGAAGTACTCCCAGACCCCAAGTGAGTTAACCTAATCCCACAGAAGTACTCCCTGACCCCAAGTGAGTTACCCTAGCCCCTATATAAGCAATCCCTTACCCCAAGTTAGTTATCCTAGCCCCTTTATATGTACTCTCTGACCGCAAGTGAGTTACCCTAGTCCTGTAAAAGTACTCCCTGACCCCAAGTGAGTTACCATAGCCCCTTTATAAGTACTCTCTGAACCCAAGTGAGTTACCATAATCCCTTATAACTACTCCATGAACCAAAGTAGGTTACCCTAACCCCTATATAAGCACTCCCTTACCCCAAGTTAGTTATCCTAGCCCCTTTATATTTACTCTCTGACCGCAAGTGAGTTACCCAAGTCCCATAGAAGTACTCCCTGACCCCAAGTGAGTTACCATATCACCTTTATAAGTACTCCCTGACCCCAATTGAGTTATCCTAGCCCCTTTATATGTTTTCTCTGACCGCAAGTGAGTTACCCAAGTCTAATATAAGTACTCCTAGACCCAAAGTGAGTTACCCTAGCCCCTTTATAAGTACTCCCTGACCCCATGTGAGTTACCCTAGTCCCATATAAGTACTCCCTGACCCCAAGTGAGTTACCTTAGTCCCATATAAGTACTCCCAGACCCCAAGTGAGTTACCCTAATCCCTTATAACTACTCCCTGAACCAAAGTGAGTTACCCTAGCCCCTATATAAGCACTCCCTTACCCCAAGATAGTTATCCTAGCCCCTTTATATGTACTCTCTGACCGCAAGTGAGTTACCCAAGTCCCATAGAAGTACTCCCTGACCCCAAGTGAGTTACCATAGCTCCTTTATAAGTACTCCCTGACCCCAAGTGAGATACCCTAGTTCCATATAAGTACTCCTACACCCCAAGTGAGTTACCCTAGTCCCATAGAAGTACTCCCAGACCCCAAGTGAGTTACCCTATTCCCACAGAAGTACTCCCTGACCCCAAGTGAGTTACCCTAGCCCCTATATAAGCAATCCCTTACCCCAAGTTAGTTATCCTAGCCCCTTTATATGTACTCTCTGACCGCAAATGAGTTACCCTAGTCCCATAGAAGTACTCCCTGACCCCAAGTGAGTTACCATAGCCCCTTTATATGTACTCTCTGACCGCAAGTGAGTTACCCTAGTCCCATAGATGTACTCCGTGACCCCAAGTGGGTTACCATATCACCTTTATAAGTACTCCTTGACCCCAATTGAGTTATCCTAGCCCCTTTATATGTACTCTCTGACCGCAAGTGAGTTACCCTAGTCGAATATAAGTACTCCTAACCCCAAAGTGAGTTACCCTAGCCCCTTTATAAGTAATCCCTGACCCAATGTCAGTTACCCTAGTCCCATATAAGTACTCCCAGACACCAAGTGAGTTACCCTAGTTCCATAAAAGTAGTCCCTGACCCATAGTGAGTTACCCTAGTCCCATAGAAGTACTCCCTGACGCCGAAATGAGTTATCCTAGCCGCTTTATAAGTACTCCCTGACCCCAAGTGAGTTATCCTAGCCCCTTTATAAGTACTCCCTGATCCCATTTGAGTTACCCTAGTCCCATATAAGTAATCCCTGACCCCAAGTGAGTTACCTTAGTCCCATATAAATACTCCCTGACCCCAAGTGAGTAATCCTAGCCCCTATATATGTACTCTCTGACCGCAATTGAGTTACCCTAGTCCAATATAAGTACTCCTAGACCCTAAGTGAGTTATCCTAGCCCCTTTATATGTACTCTCTGACCGCAAGTGAGTTACCCTAGTCCCATAGAAGTACTCCCTGACCCCAAGTGAGTTACCATAGCTCCTTTATATGTACTCCCTGATCCCAAGTGAGTTACCTTAGTCCCATATAAGTACTCCCTGACCCCATGTGAGTTACCCTAGTCCCATATAAGTACTCCCTGACACCAAGTGAGTTACCTTAGTCCCATATAAGTACTCCCAGACTCCAAGTGAGTTACCCTAGTCCCATAGAAGTACTCTCAGACCCCAAGTGAGTTACCCTAATCCCACAGAAGTACTCCCTGACCCCAAGTGAGTTACCCTAGTCCAATATAAGTACTCCTTGACCCAAAGTGAGTTACCGTAGCCCCTTTATAAGTACTCCCTGACACCATGTGAGTTATCCTAGCCCATTTATATGTACTCTCTGACCGCAAGTGAGTTACCCTAGTCCAATATAAATACTCCTTGACCCAAAGTGAGTTACCCTAGCCCCTTTATAAGTACTCCCTGACCCCATGTGAGTTACCCTAGTCCCATATAAGTACTCCCTGACCCCAAGTGAGTTACCTTAGTCCCATATAAGTACTCCCAGACTCCAAGTGAGTTACCCTAGTCCCATAGAAGTACTCCCAGACCCCAAGTGAGTTAACCTAATCCCACAGAAGTACACCCTGACCCCAAGTGAGTTACCCTAGCCCCTATATAAGCAATCCCTTACCCCAAGTTAGTTATCCTAGCCCCTTTATATGTACTCTCTGACCGCAAGTGAGTTACCCTAGTCCCGTAAAAGTACTCCCTGACCCCAAGTGAGTTACCATAGCCCCTTTATAAGTACTCTCTGACCCCAAGTGAGTTACCATAATCCCTTATAACTACTCCATGAACCAAAGTGAGTTACCCTAACCCCTATATAAGCACTCCCTTACCCCAAGTTAGTTATCCTAGCCCCTTTATATTTACTCTCTGACCGCAAGTGAGTTACCCAAGTCCCATAGAAGTACTCCCTGACCCCAAGTGAGTTACCATATCACCTTTATAAGTACTCCCTGACCCCAATTGAGTTATCCTAGCCCCTTTATATGTTTTCTCTGACCGCAAGTGAGTTACCCAAGTCTAATATAAGTAGTCCTAGACCCAAAGTGAGTTACCCTAGCCCCTTTATAAGTACTCCCTGACCCCATGTGAGTTACCCTAGTCCCATATAAGTACTCCCTGACCCCAAGTGAGTTACCTTAGTCCCATATAAGTACTCCCAGACCCCAAGTGAGTTACCCTAATCCCTTATAACTACTCCCTGAACCAAAGTGAGTTACCCTAGCCCCTATATAAGCACTCCCTTACCCCAAGATAGTTATCCTAGCCCCTTTATATGTACTCTCTGACCGCAAGTGAGTTACCCAAGTCCCATAGAAGTACTCCCTGACCCCAAGTGAGTTACCATATCACCTTTATAAGTACTCCCTGACCCCAATTGAGTTATCCTAGCCCCTTTATATGTACTCTCTGACCGCAAGTGAGTTACCCTAGTCCATTATAAGTACTCCTTGACCCAAAGTGAGTTACCCTAGCCCCTTTATAAGTACTCCCTGACCCCATGTGAGTTACCTTAGTCCCATATAAGTACTCCCAGACTCCAAGTGAGTTACCCTAGTCCCATAGAAGTACTCCCAGACCCCAAGTGAGTTACCCCAATCCCACAGAAGTACTCCCTGACCCCAAGTGAGTTACCCTAGCCCCTATATAAGCAATCCCTTACCCCAAGTTAGTTATCCTAGCCCCTTTATATGTACTCTCTGACCGCAAGTGAGTTACCCTAGTCCCATAGAAGTACTCCCTGACCCCAAGTGAGTTACCATAGCTCCTTTATAAGTACTCCCTGACCCCAAGTGAGATACCCTAGTCCCATATAAGTAATCCCTGACCCCAAATGAGTTACCTTAGTCCCATAGAAGTACTCCCTGACCCCAAGTGAGTTATCCTAGCCCCTTTATATGTACTCTCTGACCGCAAGTGAGTTACCCTAGTCCCATAGAAGTACTCCCTGACCCCAAGTGAGTTACCCTAATCCCACAGAAGTACTCCCTGACCCCAAGTGAGTTACCCTAGCCCCTATATAAGCAATCCCTTACACCAAGTTAGTTATCCCAGCCCCTTTATATGTACTCTCTGACAGCAAGTCAGTTACCCTAGTCCCATAGATGTACTCCCTGACCCCAAGTGAGTTACCATATCACCTTTATAAGTACTCCCTGACCCCAAGTGAGTTATCCTAGCCCCTTTATATGTACTCTCTGACCGCAAATGAGTTACCCTAGTCCCATAGAAGTACTCCCTGACCCCAAGTGAGTTACCATAGCCCCTTTATAAGTACTCCCTGACCCCAAGTGAGTTACCCTAATCCCTTATAACTACTCCCTGAACCAAAGTGAGTTATCCTAGCCCCTATATAAGCACTCCCTTACCCCAAGTTAGTTATCCTAGCCCCTTTATATGTACTCGCTGACCGCAAGTGAGTTACCCTAGTCCCATAGAAGTACTCCCTGACCCCAAGTGAGTTACCATATCACCTTTATAAGTACTCCCTGACCCCAATTGAGTTATCCTATCCCCTTTATATGTACTCTCTGACCGCAAGTGAGTTACCCTAGTCCAATATAAGTACTCCTAGACCCAAAGTGAGGTACCCTAGCCCCTTTATAAGTACTCCCTGACCCCATGTGAGTTACCCTAGTCCCATATAAGTACTCCCTGATCCCAAGTGAGTTACCTTAGTCCCATATAAGTACTCCCAGACCCCAAGTGAGTTACCCTAGTCCAATAAAAGTAGTCCCTGACCCCAAGTGATTTACCCTAGTCCCATAGAAGTACTCCCTGACGCCGAAGTGAGTTATCCTAGCCCCTTTATAAGTACTCCCTGACCCCAAGTGAGTTATCCTAGCCCCTTTATAAGTACTCCCTGATCCCAAGTGAGTTACCTTAGTCCCATATAAGTACTCCCAGACCCCAAGTGAGTTACCCTATTCCCACAGAAGTACTCCCTGACCCCAAGTGAGTTACCCTAGCCCCTATATAAGCAATCCCTTACCCCAAGTTAGTTATCCTAGCCCCTTTATATGTACTCTCTGACCGCAAATGAGTTACCCTAGTCCCATAGAAGTACTCCCTGACCCCAAGTGAGTTACCATAGCCCCTTTATATGTACTCTCTGACCGCAAGTGAGTTACCCTAGTCCCATAGATGTACTCCGTGACCCCAAGTGGGTTACCATATCACCTTTATAAGTACTCCTTGACCCCAATTGAGTTATCCTAGCCCCTTTATATGTACTCTCTGACCGCAAGTGAGTTACCCTAGTCGAATATAAGTACTCCTAACCCCAAAGTGAGTTACCCTAGCCCCTTTATAAGTAATCCCTGACCCAATGTCAGTTACCCTAGTCCCATATAAGTACTCCCAGACACCAAGTGAGTTACCCTAGTTCCATAAAAGTAGTCCCTGACCCATAGTGAGTTACCCTAGTCCCATAGAAGTACTCCCTGACGCCGAAATGAGTTATCCTAGCCGCTTTATAAGTACTCCCTGACCCCAAGTGAGTTATCCTAGCCCCTTTATAAGTACTCCCTGATCCCATTTGAGTTACCCTAGTCCCATATAAGTAATCCCTGACCCCAAGTGAGTTACCTTAGTCCCATATAAATACTCCCTGACCCCAAGTGAGTAATCCTAGCCCCTATATATGTACTCTCTGACCGCAATTGAGTTACCCTAGTCCAATATAAGTACTCCTAGACCCTAAGTGAGTTATCCTAGCCCCTTTATATGTACTCTCTGACCGCAAGTGAGTTACCCTAGTCCCATAGAAGTACTCCCTGACCCCAAGTGAGTTACCATAGCTCCTTTATATGTACTCCCTGATCCCAAGTGAGTTACCTTAGTCCCATATAAGTACTCCCTGACCCCATGTGAGTTACCCTAGTCCCATATAAGTACTCCCTGACACCAAGTGAGTTACCTTAGTCCCATATAAGTACTCCCAGACTCCAAGTGAGTTACCCTAGTCCCATAGAAGTACTCTCAGACCCCAAGTGAGTTACCCTAATCCCACAGAAGTACTCCCTGACCCCAAGTGAGTTACCCTAGTCCAATATAAGTACTCCTTGACCCAAAGTGAGTTACCGTAGCCCCTTTATAAGTACTCCCTGACACCATGTGAGTTATCCTAGCCCATTTATATGTACTCTCTGACCGCAAGTGAGTTACCCTAGTCCAATATAAATACTCCTTGACCCAAAGTGAGTTACCCTAGCCCCTTTATAAGTACTCCCTGACCCCATGTGAGTTACCCTAGTCCCATATAAGTACTCCCTGACCCCAAGTGAGTTACCTTAGTCCCATATAAGTACTCCCAGACTCCAAGTGAGTTACCCTAGTCCCATAGAAGTACTCCCAGACCCCAAGTGAGTTAACCTAATCCCACAGAAGTACACCCTGACCCCAAGTGAGTTACCCTAGCCCCTATATAAGCAATCCCTTACCCCAAGTTAGTTATCCTAGCCCCTTTATATGTACTCTCTGACCGCAAGTGAGTTACCCTAGTCCCGTAAAAGTACTCCCTGACCCCAAGTGAGTTACCATAGCCCCTTTATAAGTACTCTCTGACCCCAAGTGAGTTACCATAATCCCTTATAACTACTCCATGAACCAAAGTGAGTTACCCTAACCCCTATATAAGCACTCCCTTACCCCAAGTTAGTTATCCTAGCCCCTTTATATTTACTCTCTGACCGCAAGTGAGTTACCCAAGTCCCATAGAAGTACTCCCTGACCCCAAGTGAGTTACCATATCACCTTTATAAGTACTCCCTGACCCCAATTGAGTTATCCTAGCCCCTTTATATGTTTTCTCTGACCGCAAGTGAGTTACCCAAGTCTAATATAAGTAGTCCTAGACCCAAAGTGAGTTACCCTAGCCCCTTTATAAGTACTCCCTGACCCCATGTGAGTTACCCTAGTCCCATATAAGTACTCCCTGACCCCAAGTGAGTTACCTTAGTCCCATATAAGTACTCCCAGACCCCAAGTGAGTTACCCTAATCCCTTATAACTACTCCCTGAACCAAAGTGAGTTACCCTAGCCCCTATATAAGCACTCCCTTACCCCAAGATAGTTATCCTAGCCCCTTTATATGTACTCTCTGACCGCAAGTGAGTTACCCAAGTCCCATAGAAGTACTCCCTGACCCCAAGTGAGTTACCATATCACCTTTATAAGTACTCCCTGACCCCAATTGAGTTATCCTAGCCCCTTTATATGTACTCTCTGACCGCAAGTGAGTTACCCTAGTCCATTATAAGTACTCCTTGACCCAAAGTGAGTTACCCTAGCCCCTTTATAAGTACTCCCTGACCCCATGTGAGTTACCTTAGTCCCATATAAGTACTCCCAGACTCCAAGTGAGTTACCCTAGTCCCATAGAAGTACTCCCAGACCCCAAGTGAGTTACCCCAATCCCACAGAAGTACTCCCTGACCCCAAGTGAGTTACCCTAGCCCCTATATAAGCAATCCCTTACCCCAAGTTAGTTATCCTAGCCCCTTTATATGTACTCTCTGACCGCAAGTGAGTTACCCTAGTCCCATAGAAGTACTCCCTGACCCCAAGTGAGTTACCATAGCTCCTTTATAAGTACTCCCTGACCCCAAGTGAGATACCCTAGTCCCATATAAGTAATCCCTGACCCCAAATGAGTTACCTTAGTCCCATAGAAGTACTCCCTGACCCCAAGTGAGTTATCCTAGCCCCTTTATATGTACTCTCTGACCGCAAGTGAGTTACCCTAGTCCCATAGAAGTACTCCCTGACCCCAAGTGAGTTACCCTAATCCCACAGAAGTACTCCCTGACCCCAAGTGAGTTACCCTAGCCCCTATATAAGCAATCCCTTACACCAAGTTAGTTATCCCAGCCCCTTTATATGTACTCTCTGACAGCAAGTCAGTTACCCTAGTCCCATAGATGTACTCCCTGACCCCAAGTGAGTTACCATATCACCTTTATAAGTACTCCCTGACCCCAAGTGAGTTATCCTAGCCCCTTTATATGTACTCTCTGACCGCAAATGAGTTACCCTAGTCCCATAGAAGTACTCCCTGACCCCAAGTGAGTTACCATAGCCCCTTTATAAGTACTCCCTGACCCCAAGTGAGTTACCCTAATCCCTTATAACTACTCCCTGAACCAAAGTGAGTTATCCTAGCCCCTATATAAGCACTCCCTTACCCCAAGTTAGTTATCCTAGCCCCTTTATATGTACTCGCTGACCGCAAGTGAGTTACCCTAGTCCCATAGAAGTACTCCCTGACCCCAAGTGAGTTACCATATCACCTTTATAAGTACTCCCTGACCCCAATTGAGTTATCCTATCCCCTTTATATGTACTCTCTGACCGCAAGTGAGTTACCCTAGTCCAATATAAGTACTCCTAGACCCAAAGTGAGGTACCCTAGCCCCTTTATAAGTACTCCCTGACCCCATGTGAGTTACCCTAGTCCCATATAAGTACTCCCTGATCCCAAGTGAGTTACCTTAGTCCCATATAAGTACTCCCAGACCCCAAGTGAGTTACCCTAGTCCAATAAAAGTAGTCCCTGACCCCAAGTGATTTACCCTAGTCCCATAGAAGTACTCCCTGACGCCGAAGTGAGTTATCCTAGCCCCTTTATAAGTACTCCCTGACCCCAAGTGAGTTATCCTAGCCCCTTTATAAGTACTCCCTGATCCCAAGTGAGTTACCTTAGTCCCATATAAGTACTCCCAGACCCCAAGTGAGTTACCCTAGTCCCATAAAAGTAGTCCCTGACCCCAAGTGAGTTACCCTAGTCCCATAGAAGTACTCCCTGACGCCGAAGTGAGTTATCCTAGCCCCTTTATAAGTACTCCCTGACCCCAAGTGAGTTACCTTAGCCCCTTTATAAGTACTCCCTGACCCCATGTGAGTTACCTTAGTCCCATATAAGTACTCTCAGACCCCAAGTGAGTTACCCTAGTCCCATAGAAGTACTCCCAGACCCCAAGTGAGTTACCCTAATCCCACAGAAGTACTCCCTGACCCCAAGTGAGTTACCTTAGCCCCTTTATAAGTACTCCCTGACCCCATGTGAGTTACCTTAGTCCCATATAAGTACTCTCAGACCCCAAGTGAGTTACCCTAGTCCCATAGAAGTACTCCCAGACCCCAAGTGAGTTACCCTAATCCCACAGAAGTACTCCCTGACCCCAAGTGAGTTACCCTAGCCCCTATATAAGCACTCCCTTACCCCAAGTTAGTTATCCTAGCCCCTTTATATGTACTCTCTGACCGCAAGTGAGTTAACCTAGTCCAATATAAGTACTCCTTGACCCAAAGTGAGTTACCCTAGTCCCATATAAGTACTCCCTGACCCCAAGTGAGTTACCTTAGTCCCATATAAGTACTCCCAGACCCCAAGTGAGTTACCCTAGTCCCATAGAAGTACTCCCAGACCCCAAGTGAGTTACCCTAATCCCACATAAGTACTCCCTGACCCCAAGTGAGTTACCCTAGCCCCTATATAAGCAATCCCTTACCCCATGTTAGTTATCCTAGCCCCTTTATATGTACTCTCTGACCGCAAGAGAGTTACCCTAGTCCCGTAGAAGTACTCCCTGAACCCAAGTGAGTTACCATAGCCCCTTTTTAAGTACTCCCTGACCCCATGTGAGTTACCCTAATCCCTTATAACTACTCCCTGAACCAAAGTGAGTTACCCTAGCCCCTATATAAGCACTCCCTTACCCCAAGATAGTTATCCTAGCCCCTTTATATGTACTCTCTGACCGCAAGTGAGTTACCCTAGTCCCATAGAAGTACTCCCTGACCCCAAGTGAGTTACCATATCACCTTTATAAGTACTCCCTGACCCCAAGTGAGTTATCCTAGCCCCTTTATATGTACTCTCTGACCGCAAGTGAGTTACCCTAGTCCAATATAAGTACTCCTAGACCCAAAGTGAGGTACCCTAGCCCCTTTATAAGTACTCCCTGACCCCATGTGAGTTACCTTAGTCCCATAAAAGTACTCCCAGACCCCAAGTGAGTTACCCTAGTCCCATAGAAGTACTCCCAGACCCCAAGTGAGTTACCCTAATCCCACAGAAGTACTCCCTGACCCCAAGTGAGTTACCCTAGCCCCTATATAAGCACTCCCTTACCCCAAATTAGTTATCCTAGCCCCTTTATATGTACTCTCTGACCGCAAGTGAGTTACCCTAGTCCCATAGAAGTACTCCCTGACCCCAAGTGAGTTATCCTATCCCCTTTATATGTACTCTCTGACCGCAAGTGAGTTACCCTAGTCCCATAGAAGTACTCCCTGACCCCAATTGAGTTATCCTATCCCCTTTATATGCACTCTCTGACCGCAAGTGAGTTACCCTAGTCCCATAGAAGTACTCCCTGACCCCAAGTGAGTTACCATAGCTCCTTTATAAGTACTCCCTGACCCCAAGTGAGATACCCTAGTTCCATATAACTACTCCCACACCCCAAGTGAGTTACCCTAGTCCCTTAGAAGTACTCCCAGACCCCAAGTGAGTTACCCTAATCCCACAGAAATACTCCCTGACCCCTAGTGAGTTACCCTAGCCCCTATATAAGCAATCCCTTACCCCAAGTTAGTTATCCTAGCCCCTTTATATGTACTCTCTGACCGCAAGTGAGTTACCCTAGTCCCATATAAGTACTCCCTGATCCCGAGTGAGTTACCTTAGTCCCATATAAGTACTCCCAGACCCCAAGTGAGTTACCCTAGTCCCATAAAAGTAGTCCCTGACCCCAAGTGAGTTACCCTAGTCCCATAGAAGTACTCCCTGACGCCGAAGTGAGTTATCCTAGTCCCTTTATAAGTACTCCCTGACCCCAAGTGAGTTACCTTAGCCCCTTTATAAGTACTCCCTGACCCCATGTGAGTTACCTTAGTCCCATATAAGTACTCTCAGACCCCAAGTGAGTTACCCTAGTCCCATAGAAGTACTCCCAGACCCCAAGTGAGTTACCCTAATCCCACAGAAGTACTCCCTGACCCCAAGTGAGTTACCCTAGCCCCTATATAAGCATTCCCTTACCCCAAGTTAGTTATCCTAGCCCCTTTATATGTACTCTCTGACCGCAAGTGAGTTACCCTATTCCCATAGAAGTACTCCCTGACCCCAAGTTAGTTATCCTAGCCCCTTTATATGTACTCTCTGACCGCAAGTGAGTTACCCTAGTCCAATATAAGTACTCCTAGACCCAAAGTGAGTTACCCTAGCCCCTTTATAAGTACTCCCTGGCCCCATGTGAGTTACCCTAGTCCCATATAAGTACTCCCTGATCCCAAGTGAGTTACCTTAGTCCCATATAAGTACTCCCAGACCCCAAGTGAGTTACCCTAGTCCCATAGAAGTACTCCCTGACGCCGAAGTGAGTTATCCTATCCCCTTTATAAGTACTCCCTGACCCCAAGTGAGTTATCCTAGCCCCTCTATAAGTACTCCCTGACCCCATTTGAGTTACCCTAGTCCCATATAAGTAATCCCTGACCCCAAGTGAATTACCTTAGTCCTATATAAATACTCCCTGACCCCAAGTGAGTTATCCTAGCCCCTTTATATGTACTCTCTGACCGCAAGTGAGTTACCCTAGTCCAATATAAGTACTCCTTGACCCAAAGTGAGTTACCCTATTCCCTATATAAGCACTCCCTTACCCCAAGTGAGTTACCCTAGTCCCATAGAAGTACTCCCAGACCCCAAGTGAGTTAACCTAATCCCACAGAAGTACTCCCTGACCCCAAGTGAGTTACCCTAGCCCCTATATAAGCAATCCCTTACCCCAAGTTAGTTATCCTAGCCCCTTTATATGTACTCTCTGACCGCAAGTGAGTTACCCTAGTCCCGTAAAAGTACTCCCTGACCCCAAGTGAGTTACCATAGCCCCTTTATAAGTACTCTCTGACCCCAAGTGAGTTACCATAATCCCTTATAACTACTCCATGAACCAAAGTGAGTTACCCTAACCCCTATATAAGCACTCCCTTACCCCAAGTTAGTTATCCTAGCCCCTTTATATTTACTCTCTGACCGCAAGTGAGTTACCCAAGTCCCATAGAAGTACTCCCTGACCCCAAGTGAGTTATCCTAGCCCCTTTATATGTACTCTCTGACCGCAAGTGAGTTACCCCAGTCCCATAGAAGTACTCCCTGACCACAAGTGAGTTACCATATCACCTTTATAAGTACTCCCTGACCCCAAGTGAGTTATCCAAGCCCTTTTATATGTACTCCCTGACCCCAAGTGAGTTACTTTAGTCCCATATAAGTACTCCCAGACTCCAAGTGAGTTACCCTAGTCCCATAGAAGTACTCCCTGACCCCAAGTGAGTTACCCTAGCCCCTATATAAGCAATCCCTTACCCCAAGTTAGTTATCCTAGCCCCTTTATATGTACTCTCTGACCGCAAGTGAGTTACCCAAGTCCCATAGAAGTACTCCCTGACCCCAAGTGAGTTACCATATCACCTTTATAAAAACTCCCTGACCCCAATTGAGTTATCCTAGCCCCTTTATATGTTTTCTCTGACCGCAAGTGAGTTACCCTAGTCTAATATAAGTACTCCTAGACCCAAAGTGAGTTACCCTAGCCCCTTTATAAATACTCCCTGACACCATGTGAGTTACCCTAGTCCCATATAAGTACTCCCTGACCCCAAGTGAGTTACCTTAGTCCCATATAAGTACTCCCAGACCCCAAGTGAGTTACCCTAGTCCCATAAAAGTATTCCCTGACCCCAAGTGAGTTACCCTAGTCCCATAGAAGTACTCCCTGACGCCAAAGTGAGTTATCCTAGCCCTTTTATAAGTACTCCCTGACCCCAAGTGAGTTATCCTAGCCCCTTTATAAGTACTCCCTGACCCCATTTGAGTTACTCTAGTCCCATATAAGTAATCCCTGACCCCAAATGAGTTAACTTAGTCCCATATAAATACTCCCTGACCCCAAGTGAGTTATCCTAGCCCCTTTATATGTACTCTCTGACCGCAAGTGAGTTACCCTAGTCCATTATAAGTACTCCTTGACCCAAAGTGAGTTACCCTAGCCCCTTTATAAGTACTCCCTGACCCCATGTGAGTTACCTTAGTCCCATATAAGTACTCCCAGACTCCAAGTGAGTTACCCTAGTCCCATAGAAGTACTCCCAGACCCCAAGTGAGTTACCCCAATCCCACAGAAGTACTCCCTGACCCCAAGTGAGTTACCCTAGCCCCTATATAAGCAATCCCTTACCCCAAGTTAGTTATCCTAGCCCCTTTATATGTACTCTCTGACCGCAAGTGAGTTACCCTAGTCCCATAGAAGTACTCCCTGACCCCAAGTGAGTTACCCTAGCCCCTATATAAGCAATCCCTTACCCCAAGTTAGTTATTCTAGCCCCTTTATATGTAATCTCTGACCGCAAGTGAGTTACCCAAGTCCCATAGAAGTACTCCCTGACCCCAAGTGAGTTACCATATCACCTTTATAAGTACTCCCTGACCCCAATTGAGTTATCCTAGCCCCTTTATATGTTTTCTCTGACTGCAAGTGAGTTACCCTAGTCTAATATAAGTACTCCTAGACCCAAAGTGAGTTACCCTAGCCCCTTTATAAGTACTCCCTGACACCATGTGAGTTACCCTAGTCCCATATAAGTACTCCCTGACCCCAAGTGAGTTACCTTAGTCCCATATAAGTACTCCCAGACCCCAAGTGAGTTACCCTAGCCCCTATATAAGCAATCCCTTACCCCAAGTTAGTTATCCTAGCCCCTTTATATGTACTCTCTGACCGCAAGTGAGTTACCCTAGTCCCATAGAAGTACTCCCTGACCCCAAGTGAGTTACCATAGCTCCTTTATAAGTACTCCCTGACCCCAAGTGAGATACCCTAGTCCCATATAAGTAATCCCTGACCCCAAATGAGTTACCTTAGTCCCATAGAAGTACTCCCTGACCCCAAGTGAGTTATCCTAGCCCCTTTATATGTACTCTCTGACCGCAAGTGAGTTACCCTAGTCCCATAGAAGTACTCCCTGACCCCAAGTGAGTTACCCTAATCCCACAGAAGTACTCCCTGACCCCAAGTGAGTTACCCTAGCCCCTATATAAGCAATCCCTTACACCAAGTTAGTTATCCCAGCCCCTTTATATGTACTCTCTGACAGCAAGTCAGTTACCCTAGTCCCATAGATGTACTCCCTGACCCCAAGTGAGTTACCATATCACCTTTATAAGTACTCCCTGACCCCAAGTGAGTTATCCTAGCCCCTTTATATGTACTCTCTGACCGCAAATGAGTTACCCTAGTCCCATAGAAGTACTCCCTGACCCCAAGTGAGTTACCATAGCCCCTTTATAAGTACTCCCTGACCCCAAGTGAGTTACCCTAATCCCTTATAACTACTCCCTGAACCAAAGTGAGTTATCCTAGCCCCTATATAAGCAATCCCTTACCCCAAGTTAGTTATTCTAGCCCCTTTATATGTAATCTCTGACCGCAAGTGAGTTACCCAAGTCCCATAGAAGTACTCCCTGACCCCAAGTGAGTTACCATATCACCTTTATAAGTACTCCCTGACCCCAATTGAGTTATCCTAGCCCCTTTATATGTTTTCTCTGACTGCAAGTGAGTTACCCTAGTCTAATATAAGTACTCCTAGACCCAAAGTGAGTTACCCTAGCCCCTTTATAAGTACTCCCTGACACCATGTGAGTTACCCTAGTCCCATATAAGTACTCCCTGACCCCAAGTGAGTTACCTTAGTCCCATATAAGTACTCCCAGACCCCAAGTGAGTTACCCTAGTCCCATAAAAGTATTCCCTGACCCCAAGTGAGTTACCCTAGTCCCATAGAAGTACTCCCTGACGCCAAAGTAAGTTATCCTAGCCCTTTCATAAGGACTCCCTGACCCCAAGTGAGTTATCCTAGCCCCTTTATAAGTACTCCCTGACCCCATTTGAGTTACCCTAGTCCCATATAAGTAATCCCTGACCCCAAATGAGTTACCTTAGTCCCATATAAATACTCCCTGACCCCAAGTGAGTTATCCTAGCCCCTTTATATGTACTCTCTGACCGCAAGTGAGTTACCCTAGTCCATTATAAGTACTCCTTGACCCAAAGTGAGTTACCCTAGCCCCTTTATATGTACTCTCTGACCGCAAATGAGTTACCCTAGTCCCATAGAAGTACTCCCTGACCCCAAGTGAGTTACCATAGCCCCTTTATAAGTACTCCCTGACCCCAAGTGAGTTACCCTAATCCCTTATAACTACTCCCTGAACCAAAGTGAGTTATCCTAGCCCCTATATAAGCACTCCCTTACCCCAAGTTAGTTATCCTAGCCCCTTTATATGTACTCGCTGACCGCAAGTGAGTTACCCTAGTCCCATAGAAGTACTCCCTGACCCCAAGTGAGTTACCATATCACCTTTATAAGTACTCCCTGACCCCAATTGAGTTATCCTATCCCCTTTATATGTACTCTCTGACCGCAAGTGAGTTACCCTAGTCCAATATAAGTACTCCTAGACCCAAAGTGAGGTAACCTAGCCCCTTTATAAGTACTCCCTGACCCCATGTGAGTTACCCTAGTCCCATATAAGTACTCCCTGATCCCAAGTGAGTTACCTTAGTCCCATATAAGTACTCCCAGACCCCAAGTGAGTTACCCTAGTCCAATAAAAGTAGTCCCTGACCCCAAGTGATTTACCCTAGTCCCATAGAAGTACTCCCTGATGCCGAAGTGAGTTATCCTAGCCCCTTTATAAGTACTCCCTGACCCCAAGTGAGTTATCCTAGCCCCTTTATAAGTACTCCCTGATCCCAAGTGAGTTACCTTAGTCCCATATAAGTACTCCCAGACCCCAAGTGAGTTACCCTAGTCCCATAAAAGTAGTCCCTGACCCCAAGTGAGTTACCCTAGTCCCATAGAAGTACTCCCTGACGCCGAAGTGAGTTATCCTAGCCCCTTTATAAGTACTCCCTGACCCCAAGTGAGTTACCTTAGCCCATTTATAAGTACTCCCTGACCCCATGTGAGTTACCTTAGTCCCATATAAGTACTCTCAGACCCCAAGTGAGTTACCCTAGTCCCATAGAAGTACTCCCAGACCCCAAGTGAGTTACCCTAATCCCACAGAAGTACTCCCTGACCCCAAGTGAGTTACCCTAGCCCCTATATAAGCACTCCCTTACCCCAAGTTAGTTATCCTAGCCCCTTTATATGTACTCTCTGACCGCAAGTGAGTTACCCTAGTCCCATAGAAGTACTCCCTGACCCCAAGTTAGTTATCCTAGCCCCTTTATATGTACTCTCTGACCGCAAGTGAGTTAACCTAGTCCAATATAAGTACTCCTTGACCCAAAGTGAGTTACCCTAGCCCCTTTATAAGTACTCCCTGACCCCATGTGAGTTACCCTAGTCCCATATAAGTACTCCCTGACCCCAAGTGAGTTACCCTAGTCCCATAGAAGTACTCCCAGACCCAAAGTGAGTTACCCTAGCCCCTTTATAAGTACTCCCTGACCCCATGTGAGTTACCTTAGTCCCATAAAAGTACTCCCAGACCCCAAGTGAGTTACCCTAGTCCCATAGAAGTACTCCCAGACCCCAAGTGAGTTACCCTAATCCCACAGAAGTACTCCCTGACCCCAAGTGAGTTACCCTAGCCCCTATATAAGCACTCCCTTACCCCAAATTAGTTATCCTAGCCCCTTTATATGTACTCTCTGACCGCAAGTGAGTTACCCTAGTCCCATAGAAGTACTCCCTGACCCCAAGTGAGTTATCCTAGCCCCTTTATATGTACTCTCTGACCGCAAGTGAGTTACCCCAGTCCCATAGAAGTACTCCCTGACCACAAGTGAGTTACCATATCACCTTTATAAGTACTCCGTGACCCCAAGTGAGTTATCCAAGCCCATTTATATGTACTCCCTGACCCCAAGTGAGTTACTTTAGTCCCATATAAGTACTCCCAGACTCCAAGTGAGTTACCCTAGTCCCATAGAAGTACTCCCAGACCCCAAGTGAGTTACCCTAATCCCACAGAAGTACTCCCTGACCCCAAGTGAGTTACCCTAGCCCCTATATAAGCACTCCCTTACCCCAAATTAGTTATCCTAGCCCCTTTATATGTACTCTCTGACCGCAAGTGAGTTACCCTAGTCCCATAGAAATACTCCCTGACCCCAAGTGAGTTACCATATCACCTTTATAAGTACTCCCTGACCCTAAGTGAGTTATCCTAGCCCCTTTATATGTACTCTCTGACCGCAAGTGAGTTACCCTAGTCCCATAGAAGTACTCCCTGACCCCAAGTGAGTTACCATAGCTCCTTTATAAGTACTCCCTGACCCCAAGTGAGATACCCTAGTCCTATATAAGTAATCCCTGACCCCAAATGAGTTAACTTAGTCCCATATAAATACTCCCTGACCCCAAGTGAGTTATCCTAGCCCCTTTATATGTACTCTCTGACCGCAAGTGAGTTACCCTAGTCCATTATAAGTACTCCTTGACCCAAAGTGAGTTACCCTAGCCCCTTTATAAGTACTCCCTGACCCCATGTGAGTTACCTTAGTCCCATATAAGTACTCCCAGACTCCAAGTGAGTTACCCTAGTCCCATAGAAGTACTCCCAGACCCCAAGTGAGTTACCCCAATCCCACAGAAGTACTCCCTGACCCCAAGTGAGTTACCCTAGCCCCTATATAAGCAATCCCTTACCCCAAGTTAGTTATCCTAGCCCCTTTATATGTACTCTCTGACCGCAAGTGAGTTACCCTAGTCCCATAGAAGTACTCCCTGACCCCAAGTGAGTTACCATAGCTCCTTTATAAGTACTCCCTGACCCCAAGTGAGATACCCTAGTCCCATATAAGTAATCCCTGACCCCAAATGGGTTACCTTAGTCCCATAGAAGTACTCCCTGACCCCAAGTGAGTTATCCTAGCCCCTTTATATGTACTTTCTGACCGCAAGTGAGTTACCCTAGTCCCATAGAAGTACTCCCTGACCCCAAGTGAGTTACCATAGCTCCTTTATAAGTACTCCCTGACCCCAAGTGAGTTACCCTAATCCCACAGAAGTACTCCCTGACCCCAAGTGAGTTACCCTAGCCCCTATATAAGCAATCCCTTACACCAAGTTAGTTATCCCAGCCCCTTTATATGTACTCTCTGACAGCAAGTCAGTTACCCTAGTCCCATAGATGTACTCCCTGACCCCAAGTGAGTTACCATATCACCTTTATAAGTACTCCCTGACCCCAAGTGAGTTATCCTAGCCCCTTTATATGTACTCTCTGACCGCAAATGAGTTACCCTAGTCCCAAAGAAGTACTCCCTGACCCCAAGTGAGTTACCATAGCCCCTTTATAAGTACTCCCTGACCCCAAGTGAGTTACCCTAATCCCTTATAACTAGTCCCTGAACCAAAGTGAGTAATCCTAGCCCCTATATAAGCACTCCCTTACCCCAAGTTAGTTATCCCAGCCCCTTTATATGTACTCGCTGACCGCAAGTGAGTTACCCTAGTCCCATAGAAGTACTCCCTGACCCCAAGTGAGTTACCATATCACCTTTATAAGTACTCCCTGACCCCAATTGAGTTATCCTATCCCCTTTATATGTACTCTCTGACCGCAAGTGAGTTACCCTAGTCCAATATAAGTACTCCTAGACCCAAAGTGAGGTACCCTAGCCCCTTTATAAGTACTCCCTGACCCCATGTGAGTTACCCTAGTCCCATATAAGTACTCCCTGATCCCAAGTGAGTTACCTTAGTCCCATATAAGTACTCCCAGACCCCAAGTGAGTTACCCTAGTCCAATAAAAGTAGTCCCTGACCCCAAGTGATTTACCCTAGTCCCATAGAAGTACTCCCTGACGCCGAAGTGAGTTATCCTAGCCCCTTTATAAGTACTCCCTGACCCCAAGTGAGTTATCCTAGCCCCTTTATAAGTACTCCCTGATCCCAAGTGAGTTACCTTAGTCCCATATAAGTACTCCCAGACCCCAAGTGAGTTACCCTAGTCCCATAAAAGTAGTCCCTGACCCCAAGTGAGTTACCCTAGTCCCATAGAAGTACTCCCTGACGCCGAAGTGAGTTATCCTAGCCCCTTTATAAGTACTCCCTGACCCCAAGTGAGTTACCTTAGCCCCTTTATAAGTACTCCCTGACCCCATGTGAGTTACCTTAGTCCCATATAAGTACTCTCAGACCCCAAGTGAGTTACCCTAGTCCCATAGAAGTACTCCCAGACCCCAAGTGAGTTACCCTAATCCCACAGAAGTACTCCCTGACCCCAAGTGAGTTACCCTAGCCCCTATATAAGCACTCCCTTACCCCAAGTTAGTTATCCTAGCCCCATTATATGTACTCTCTGACCGCAAGTGAGTTACCCTAGTCCCATAGAAGTACTCCCTGACCCCAAGTTAGTTATCCTAGCCCCTTTATATGTACTCTCTGACCGCAAGTGAGTTAACCTAGTCCAATATAAGTACTCCTTGACCCAAAGTGAGTTACCCTAGCCCCTTTATAAGTACTCCCTGACCCCATGTGAGTTACCCTAGTCCCATATAAGTACTCCCTGACCCCAAGTGAGTTACCTTAGTCCCATATAAGTACTCCCAGACCCCAAGTGAGTTACCCTAGTCCCATAGAAGTACTCCCAGACCCCAAGTGAGTTACCCTAATCCCACATAAGTACTCCCTGACCCCAAGTGAGTTACCCTAGCCCCTATATAAGCAATCCCTTACCCCATGTTAGTTATCCTAGCCCCTTTATATGTACTCTCTGACCGCAAGAGAGTTACCCTAGTCCCGTAGAAGTACTCCCTGAACCCAAGTGAGTTACCATAGCCCCTTTTTAAGTACTCCCTGACCCCATGTGAGTTACCCTAATCCCTTATAACTACTCCCTGAACCAAAGTGAGTTACCCTAGCCCCTATATAAGCACTCCCTTACCCCAAGATAGTTATCCTAGCCCCTTTATATGTACTCTCTGACCGCAAGTGAGTTACCCTAGTCCCATAGAAGTACTCCCTGACCCCAAGTGAGTTACCATATCACCTTTATAAGTACTCCCTGACCCCAAGTGAGTTATCCTAGCCCCTTTATATGTACTCTCTGACCGCAAGTGAGTTACCCTAGTCCAATATAAGTACTCCTAGACCCAAAGTGAGGTACCCTAGCCCCTTTATAAGTACTCCCAGACCCCAAGTGAGTTACCCTAGTCCCATAGAAGTACTCCCAGACCCAAAGTGAGTTACCCTAGCTCCTTTATAAGTACTCCCTGACCCCATGTGAGTTACCTTAGTCCCATAAAAGTACTCCCAGACCCCAAGTGAGTTACCCTAGTCCCATAGAAGTACTCCCAGACCCCAAGTGAGTTACCCTAATCCCACAGAAGTACTCCCTGACCCCAAGTGAGTTACCCTAGCCCCTATATAAGCACTCCCTTACCCCAAATTAGTTATCCTATCCCCTTTATATGTACTCTCTGACCGCAAGTGAGTTACCCTAGTCCCATAGAAGTACTCCCTGACCCCAAGTGAGTTATCCTATCCCCTTTATATGTACTCTCTGACCGCAAGTGAGTTACCCTAGTCCCATAGAAGTACTCCCTGACCCCAATTGAGTTATCCTATCCCCTTTATATGCACTCTCTGACCGCAAGTGAGTTACCCTAGTCCCATAGAAGTACTCCCTGACCCCAAGTGAGTTACCATAGCTCCTTTATAAGTACTCCCTGACCCCAAGTGAGATACCCTAGTTCCATATAACTACACCCACACCCCAAGTGAGTTACCCTAGTCCCTTAGAAGTACTCCCAGACCCCAAGTGAGTTACCCTAATCCCACAGAAATACTCCCTGACCCCTAGTGAGTTACCCTAGCCCCTATATAAGCAATCCCTTACCCCAAGTTAGTTATCCTAGCCCCTTTATATGTACTCTCTGACCGCAAGTGAGTTACCCTAGTCCCATATAAGTACTCCCTGATCCCGAGTGAGTTACCTTAGTCCCATATAAGTACTCCCAGACCCCAAGTGAGTTACCCTAGTCCCATAGAAGTACTCCCTGACGCCGAAGTGAGTTATCCTAGCCCCTTTATAAGTACTCCCTGACCCCAAGTGAGTTATCCTAGCCCCTTTATAAGTACTCCCTGATCCCAAGTGAGTTACCTTAGTCCCATATAAGTACTCCCAGACCCCAAGTGAGTTACCCTAGTCCCATAAAAGTAGTCCCTGACCCCAAGTGAGTTACCCTAGTCCCATAGAAGTACTCCCTGACGCCGAAGTGAGTTATCCTAGTCCCTTTATAAGTACTCCCTGACCCCAAGTGAGTTACCTTAGCCCCTTTATAAGTACTCCCTGACCCCATGTGAGTTACCTTAGTCCCATATAAGTACTCTCAGACCCCAAGTGAGTTACCCTAGTCCCATAGAAGTACTCCCAGACCCCAAGTGAGTTACCCTAATCCCACAGAAGTACTCCCTGACCCCAAGTGAGTTACCCTAGCCCCTATATAAGCATTCCCTTACCCCAAGTTAGTTATCCTAGCCCCTTTATATGTACTCTCTGACCGCAAGTGAGTTACCCTATTCCCATAGAAGTACTCCCTGACCCCAAGTTAGTTATCCTAGCCCCTTTATATGTACTCTCTGACCGCAAGTGAGTTACCCTAGTCCAATATAAGTACTCCTAGACCCAAAGTGAGTTACCCTAGCTCCTTTATAAGTACTCCCTGGCCCCATGTGAGTTACCCTAGTCCCATATAAGTACTCCCTGATCCCAAGTGAGTTACCTTAGTCCCATATAAGTACTCCCAGACCCCAAGTGAGTTACCCTAGTCCCATAGAAGTACTCCCTGACGCCGAAGTGAGTTATCCTATCCCCTTTATAAGTACTCCCTGACCCCAAGTGAGTTATCCTAGCCCCTCTATAAGTACTCCCTGACCCCATTTGAGTTACCCTAGTCCCATATAAGTAATCCCTGACCCCAAGTGAATTACCTTAGTCCTATATAAATACTCCCTGACCCCAAGTGAGTTATCCTAGCCCCTTTATATGTACTCTCTGACCGCAAGTGAGTTACCCTAGTCCAATATAAGTACTCCTTGACCCAAAGTGAGTTACCCTATTCCCTAAATAAGCACTCCCTTACCCCAAGTGAGTTACCCTAGTCCCATAGAAGTACTACCTGACCCCAAGTGAGTTACCATATCTCCTTTATAAATACTCCCTGACCCCAAGTGAGTTATCCTAGCCGCTTTATATGTACTCTCTGACCGCAAGTGAGTTACCCTAGTCCATTATAAGTACTCCTTGACCCAAAGTGAGTTACCCTAGCCCCTTTATAAGTACTCCCTGACCCCATGTGAGTTACCTTAGTCCCATATAAGTACTCCCAGACCCCAAGTGAGTTACCCTAGTCCCATAGAAGTACTCCCAGACCCCAAGTGAGTTACCCTAATGCCACAGAAGTACTCCCTGACCCCATGTGAGTTACCCTAGCCCCTATATAAGCATTCCCTTACCCCAAATTAGTTATCCTAGCCCCTTTATATGTACTCTCTGACCGCAAGTGAGTTACCCTAGTCCCATAGAAGTACTCCCAGACCCTAAGTGAGTTACCCTAATCCCACAGAAGTACTCCCTGACCCCAAGTGAGTTACCCTAGCCCCTATATAAGCATTCCCTTACCCCAAGTTAGTTATCCTAGCCCCTTTATATGTACTCTCTGACCGCAAGTGAGTTACCCTATTCCCATAGAAGTACTCCCTGACCCCAAGTTAGTTATCCTAGCCCCTTTATATGTACTCTCTGACCGCAAGTGAGTTACCCTAGTCCAATATAAGTACTCCTAGACCCAAAGTGAGTTACCCTAGCCCCTTTATAAGTACTCCCTGGCCCCATGTGAGTTACCCTAGTCCCATATAAGTACTCCCTGATCCCAAGTGAGTTACCTTAGTCCCATATAAGTACTCCCAGACCCCAAGTGAGTTACCCTAGTCCCATAGAAGTACTCCCTGACGCCGAAGTGAGTTATCCTATCCCCTTTATAAGTACTCCCTGACCCCAAGTGAGTTATCCTAGCCCCTCTATAAGTACTCCCTGACCCCATTTGAGTTACCCTAGTCCCATATAAGTAATCCCTGACCCCAAGTGAATTACCTTAGTCCTATATAAATAGTCCCTGACCCCAAGTGAGTTATCCTAGCCCCTTTATATGTACTCTCTGACCGCAAGTGAGTTACCCTAGTCCAATATAAGTACTCCTTGACCCAAAGTGAGTTACCCTATTCCCTATATAAGCACTCCCTTACCCCAAGTGAGTTACCCTAGTCCCATAGAAGTACTACCTGACCCCAAGTGAGTTACCATATCACCTTTATAAATACTCCCTGACCCCAAGTGAGTTATCCTAGCCCCTTTATATGTACTCTCTGACCGCAAGTGAGTTACCCTAGTCCATTATAAGTACTCCTTGACCCAAAGTGAGTTACCCTAGCCCCTTTATAAGTACTCCCTGACCCCATGTGAGTTACCTTAGTCCCATATAAGTACTCCCAGACCCCAAGTGAGTTACCCTAGTCCCATAGAAGTACTCCCAGACCCCAAGTGAGTTACCCTAATGCCACAGAAGTACTCCCTGACCCCATGTGAGTTACCCTAGCCCCTATATAAGCATTCCCTTACCCCAAATTAGTTATCCTAGCCCCTTTATATGTACTCTCTGACCGCAAGTGAGTTACCCTAGTCCCATAGAAGTACTCCCTGACCGCATGTGAGTTACCCTAGTCTAATATAAGTACTCCTAGACCCAAAGTGAGTTACCCTAGCCCCTTTATAAGTACTCCCTGATCCCAAGTGAGTTACCTTAGTCCCATATAAGTACTCCCTGACCCGATGTGAGTTACCCTAGTCCCATATAAGTACTCCCAGACCCCAAGTGAGTTACCCTAGTTCCATAAAAGTATTCCCTGACCCCAAGTGAGTTACCCTAGTCCCATAGAAGTACTCCCTGACGCCAAAGTGAGTTATCCTAGCCCTTTTATAAGTACTCCCTGACCCCAAGTGAGTTATCCTAGCCCCTTTATAAGTACTCCCTGACCCCATTTGAGTTACTCTAGTCCCATATAAGTAATCCCTGACCCCAAATGAGTTACCTTAGTCCCATATAAATACTCCCTGACCCCAAGTGAGTTATCCTAGCCCCTTTATATGTACTCTCTGACCGCAAGTGAGTTACCCTAGTCCATTATAAGTACTCCTTGACCCAAAGTGAGTTACCCTAGCCCCTTTATAAGTACTCCCTGACCCCATGTGAGTTACCTTAGTCCCATATAAGTACTCCCAGACCCCAAGTGAGTTACCCTAGTCCCATAGAAGTACTCCCAGACCCCAAGTGAGTTACCCTAATCCCACAGAAGTACTCCCTGACCCCAAGTGAGTTACCCTAGCCCCTATATAAGCACTCCCTTACCCCAAATTAGTTATCCTAGCCCCTTTATATGTACTCTCTGACCGCAAGTGAGTTACCCTAGTCCCATAGAAGTACTCCCTGACCCCAAGTGAGTTATCCTAGCCCCTTTATATGTACTCTCTGACCCCAATTGAGTTATCCTAGCCCCTTTATATGTTTTATCTGACCGCAAGTGAGTTACCCTAGTCTAATATAAGTACTCCTAGACCCAAAGTGAGTTACCCTAGCCCCTTTATAAGTACTCCCTGACCCCATGTGAGTTACCCTAGTCCCATATAAGTACTCCTTGACCCCAAGTGAGTTATCTTAGTCCCATATAAGTACTCCCAGACCCCAAGTGAGTTACCCTAGTTCCATAAAAGTATTCCCTGACCCCAAGTGAGTTACCCTAGTCCCATAGAAGTACTCCCTGACGCCAAAGTGAGTTATCCTAGCCCTTTTATAAGTACTCCCTGACCGCAAGTGAGTTACCCTAGCCCCTATATAAGCACTCCCTTACCCCAAATTAGTTATCCTAGCCCCTTTATATGTACTCTCTGACCGCAAGTGAGTTACCCTAGTCCCATAGAAGTACTCCCTGACCCCAAGTGAGTTATCCTAGCCCCTTTATATGTACTCTCTGACCGCAAGTGAGTAACCCCAGTCCCATAGAAGTACTCCCTGACCACAAGTGAGTTACCATATCACCTTTATAAGTACTCCCTGACCCCAAGTGAGTAATCCAAGCCCATTTATATGTACTCCCTGACCCCAAGTGAGTTACTTTAGTCCCATATAAGTACTCCCAGACTCCAAGTGAGTTACCCTAGTCCCATAGAAGTACTCCCTGACCCCAAGTGAGTTACCCTAGCCCCTATATAAGCAATCCCTTACCCCAAGTTAGTTATCCTAGCCCCTTTATATGTACTCTCTGACCGCAAGTGAGTTACCCAAGTCCCATAGAAGTACTCCCTGACCCCAAGTGAGTTACCATATCACCTTTATAAGTACTCCCTGACCCCAATTGAGTTATCCTAGCCCCTTTATATGTTTTCTCTGACCGCAAGTGAGTTACCCTAGTCTAATATAAGTACTCCTAGACCCAAAGTGAGTTACCCTAGCCCCTTTATAAGTACTCCCTGACACCATGTGAGTTACCCTAGTCCCATATAAGTACTCCCTGACCCCAAGTGAGTTACCTTAGTCCCATATAAGTACTCCCAGACCCCAAGTGAGTTACCCTAGTCCCATAAAAGTATTCCCTGACCCCAAGTGAGTTACCCTAGTCCCATAGAAGTACTCCCTGACGCCAAAGTGAGTTATCCTAGCCCTTTTATAAGTACTCCCTGACCCCAAGTGAGTTATCCTAGCCCCTTTATATGTACTCTCTGACCGCAAGTGAGTTACCCTAATCCCACAGAAGTACTCCCTGACCCCAAGTGAGTTACCCTAGCCCCTATATAGGCATTCCCTTACCCCAAGTTAGTTATCCTAGCCCCTTTATATGTACTCTCTGACCGCAAGTGAGTTACCCTATTCCCATAGAAGTACTCCCTGACCCCAAGTTAGTTATCCTAGCCCCTTTATATGTACTCTCTGACCGCAAGTGAGTTACCCTAGTCCAATATAAGTACTCCTAGACCCAAAGTGAGTTACCCTAGCCCCTTTATAAGTACTCCCTGGCCCCATGTGAGTTACCCTAGTCCCATATAAGTACTCCCTGATCCCAAGTGAGTTACCTTAGTCCCATATAAGTACTCCCAGACCCCAAGTGAGTTACCCTAGTCCCATAGAAGTACTCCCTGACGCCGAAGTGAGTTATCCTATCCCCTTTATAAGTACTCCCTGACCCCAAGTGAGTTATCCTAGCCCCTCTATAAGTACTCCCTGACCCCATTTGAGTTACCCTAGTCCCATATAAGTAATCCCTGACCCCAAGTGAATTACCTTAGTCCTATATAAATAGTCCCTGACCCCAAGTGAGTTATCCTAGCCCCTTTATATGTACTCTCTGACCGCAAGTGAGTTACCCTAGTCCAATATAAGTACTCCTTGACCCAAAGTGAGTTACCCTATTCCCTATATAAGCACTCCCTTACCCCAAGTGAGTTACCCTAGTCCCATAGAAGTACTACCTGACCCCAAGTGAGTTACCATATCACCTTTATAAATACTCCCTGACCCCAAGTGAGTTATCCTAGCCCCTTTATATGTACTCTCTGACCGCAAGTGAGTTACCCTAGTCCATTATAAGTACTCCTTGACCCAAAGTGAGTTACCCTAGCCCCTTTATAAGTACTCCCTGACCCCATGTGAGTTACCTTAGTCCCATATAAGTACTCCCAGACCCCAAGTGAGTTACCCTAGTCCCATAGAAGTACTCCCAGACCCCAAGTGAGTTACCCTAATGCCACAGAAGTACTCCCTGACCCCATGTGAGTTACCCTAGCCCCTATATAAGCATTCCCTTACCCCAAATTAGTTATCCTAGCCCCTTTATATGTACTCTCTGACCGCAAGTGAGTTACCCTAGTCCCATAGAAGTACTCCCTGACCCCAAGTGAGTTATCCTAGCCCCTTTATATGTTTTCTCTGACCGCATGTGAGTTACCCTAGTCTAATATAAGTACTCCTAGACCCAAAGTGAGTTACCCTAGCCCCTTTATAAGTACTCCCTGATCCCAAGTGAGTTACCTTAGTCCCATATAAGTACTCCCTGACCCCATGTGAGTTACCCTAGTCCCATATAAGTACTCCCAGACCCCAAGTGAGTTACCCTAGCCCCTATATAAGCAATCCCTTACCCCAAGTTAGTTATCCTAGCCCCTTTATATGTACTCTCTGACCGCAAGTGAGTTACCCAAGTCCCATAGAAGTACTCCCTGACCCCAAGTGAGTTACCATATCACCTTTATAAGTACTCCCTGACCCCAATTGAGTTATCCTAGCCCCTTTATATGTTTTCTCTGACCGCAAGTGAGTTACCCTAGTCCCATAGAAGTACTCCCTGACGCCAAAGTGAGTTATCCTAGCCCTTTTATAAGTACTCCCTGACCCCAAGTGAGTTATCCTAGCCCCTTTATATGTACTCTCTGACCGCAAGTGAGTTACCCTAATCCCACAGAAGTACTCCCTGACCCCAAGTGAGTTACCCTAGCCCCTATATAAGCATTCCCTTACCCCAAGTTAGTTATCCTAGCCCCTTTATATGTACTCTCTGACCGCTAGTGAGTTACCCTATTCCCATAGAAGTACTCCCTGACCCCAAGTTAGTTATCCTAGCCCCTTTATATGTACTCTCTGACCGCAAGTGAGTTACCCTAGTCCAATATAAGTACTCCTAGACCCAAAGTGAGTTACCCTAGCCCCTTTATAAGTACTCCCTGGCCCCATGTGAGTTACCCTAGTCCCATATAAGTACTCCCTGATCCCAAGTGAGTTACCTTAGTCCCATATAAGTACTCCCAGACCCCAAGTGAGTTACCCTAGTCCCATAGAAGTACTCCCTGACGCCGAAGTGAGTTATCCTATCCCCTTTATAAGTACTCCCTGACCCCAAGTGAGTTATCCTAGCCCCTCTATAAGTACTCCCTGACCCCATTTGAGTTACCCTAGTCCCATATAAGTAATCCCTGACCCCAAGTGAATTACCTTAGTCCTATATAAATAGTCCCTGACCCCAAGTGAGTTATCCTAGCCCCTTTATATGTACTCTCTGACCGCAAGTGAGTTACCCTAGTCCAATATAAGTACTCCTTGACCCAAAGTGAGTTACCCTATTCCCTATATAAGCACTCCCTTACCCCAAGTGAGTTACCCTAGTCCCATAGAAGTACTACCTGACCCCAAGTGAGTTACCATATCACCTTTATAAATACTCCCTGACCCCAAGTGAGTTATCCTAGCCCCTTTATATGTACTCTCTGACCGCAAGTGAGTTACCCTAGTCCATTATAAGTACTCCTTGACCCAAAGTGAGTTACCCTAGCCCCTTTATAAGTACTCCCTGACCCCATGTGAGTTACCTTAGTCCCATATAAGTACTCCCAGACCCCAAGTGAGTTACCCTAGTCCCATAGAAGTACTTCCAGACCCCAAGTGAGTTACCCTAATGCCACAGAAGTACTCCCTGACCCCATGTGAGTTACCCTAGCCCCTATATAAGCATTCCCTTACCCCAAATTAGTTATCCTAGCCCCTTTATATGTACTCTCTGACCGCAAGTGAGTTACCCTAGTCCCATAGAAGTACTCCCTGACCCCAAGTGAGTTATCCTAGCCCCTTTATATGTTTTCTCTGACCGCATGTGAGTTACCCTAGTCTAATATAAGTACTCCTAGACCCAAAGTGAGTTACCCTAGCCCCTTTATAAGTACTCCCTGATCCCAAGTGAGTTACCTTAGTCCCATATAAGTACTCCCTGACCCCATGTGAGTTACCCTAGTCCCATATAAGTACTCCCAGACCCCAAGTGAGTTACCCTAGTTCCATAAAAGTATTCCCTGACCCCAAGTGAGTTACCCTAGTCCCATAGAAGTACTCCCTGACGCCAAAGTGAGTTATCCTAGCCCTTTTATAAGTACTCCCTGACCCCAAGTGAGTTATCCTAGCCCCTTTATAAGTACTCCCTGACCCCATTTGAGTTACTCTAGTCCCATATAAGTAATCCCTGACCCCAAATGAGTTACCTTAGTCCCATATAAATACTCCCTGACCCCAAGTGAGTTATCCTAGCCCCTTTATATGTACTCTCTGACCGCAAGTGAGTTACCCTAGTCCATTATAAGTACTCCTTGACCCAAAGTGAGTTACCCTAGCCCCTTTATAAGTACTCCCTGACCCCATGTGAGTTACCTTAGTCCCATATAAGTACTCCCAGACCCCAAGTGAGTTACCCTAGTCCCATAGAAGTACTCCCAGACCCCAAGTGAGTTACCCTAATCCCACAGAAGTACTCCCTGACCCCAAGTGAGTTACCCTAGCCCCTATATAAGCACTCCCTTACCCCAAATTAGTTATCCTAGCCCCTTTATATGTTCTCTCTGACCGCAAGTGAGTTACCCTAGTCCCATAGAAGTACTCCCTGACCCCAAGTGAGTTATCCTAGCCCCTTTATATGTACTCTCTGACCCCAATTGAGTTATCCTAGCCCCTTTATATGTTTTATCTGACCGCAAGTGAGTTACCCTAGTCTAATATAAGTACTCCTAGACCCAAAGTGAGTTACCCTAGCCCCTTTATAAGTACTCCCTGACCCCATGTGAGTTACCCTAGTCCCATATAAGTACTCCTTGACCCCAAGTGAGTTATCTTAGTCCCATATAAGTACTCCCAGACCCCAAGTGAGTTACCCTAGTTCCATAAAAGTATTCCCTGACCCCAAGTGAGTTACCCTAGTCCCATAGAAGTACTCCCTGACGCCAAAGTGAGTTATCCTAGCCCTTTTATAAGTACTCCCTGACCCCAAGTGAGTTACCCTAGCCCCTATATAAGCACTCCCTTACCCCAAATTAGTTATCCTAGCCCCTTTATATGTACTCTCTGACCGCAAGTGAGTTACCCTAGTCCCATAGAAGTACTCCCTGTCCCCAAGTGAGTTATCCTAGCCCCTTTATATGTACTCTCTGACCGCAAGTGACTTACCCCAGTCCCATAGAAGTACTCCCTGACCACAAGTGAGTTACCATATCACCTTTATAAGTACTCCCTGACCCCAAGTGAGTTATCCAAGCCCATTTATATGTACTCCCTGACCCCAAGTGAGTTACTTTAGTCCCATATAAGTACTCCCAGACTCCAAGTGAGTTACCCTAGTCCCATAGAAGTACTCCCTGACCCCAAGTGAGTTACTTTAGTCCCATATAAGTACTCCCAGACTCCAAGTGAGTTACCCTAGTCCCATAGAAGTACTCCCTGACCCCAAGTTAGTTATCCTAGCCCCTTTATATGTACTCTCTGACCGCAAGTGAGTTACCCAAGTCCCATAGAACTACTCCCTGACCCCAAGTGAGTTACCATATCACCTTTATAAGTACTCCCTGACCCCAATTGAGTTATCCTAGCCCCTTTATATGTTTTCTCTGACCGCAAGTGAGTTACCCTAGTCTAATATAAGTACTCCTAGACCCAAAGTGAGTTACCCTAGCCCCTTTATAAGTACTCCCTGACACCATGTGAGTTACCCTAGTCCCATATAAGTACTCCCTGACCCCAAGTGAGTTACCTTAGTCCCATATAAGTACTCCCAGACCCCAAGTGAGTTACCCTAGTCCCATAAAAGTATTCCCTGACCCCAAGTGAGTTACCCTAGTCCCATAGAAGTACTCCCTGACGCCAAAGTGAGTTATCCTAGCCCTTTTATAAGTACTCCCTGACCCCAAGTGAGTTACCCTAGCCCCTATATAAGCAATCCCTTACCCCAAGTTAGTTATCCTAGCCCCTTTATATGTACTCTCTGACCGCAAGTGAGTTACCCAAGTCCCATAGAACTACTCCCTGACCCCAAGTGAGTTACCATATCACCTTTATAAGTACTCCCTGACCCCAATTGAGTTATCCTAGCCCCTTTATATGTTCTCTCTGACCGCAAGTGAGTTACCCTAGTCCCATAGAAGTACTCCCTGACCCCAAGTGAGTTATCCTAGCCCCTTTATATGTACTCTCTGACCCCAATTGAGTTATCCTAGCCCCTTTATATGTTTTATCTGACCGCAAGTGAGTTACCCTAGTCTAATATAAGTACTCCTAGACCCAAAGTGAGTTACCCTAGCCCCTTTATAAGTACTCCCTGACCCCATGTGAGTTACCCTAGTCCCATATAAGTACTCCTTGACCCCAAGTGAGTTATCTTAGTCCCATATAAGTACTCCCAGACCCCAAGTGAGTTACCCTAGTTCCATAAAAGTATTCCCTGACCCCAAGTGAGTTACCCTAGTCCCATAGAAGTACTCCCTGACGCCAAAGTGAGTTATCCTAGCCCTTTTATAAGTACTCCCTGACCCCAAGTGAGTTACCCTAGCCCCTATATAAGCACTCCCTTACCCCAAATTAGTTATCCTAGCCCCTTTATATGTACTCTCTGACCGCAAGTGAGTTACCCTAGTCCCATAGAAGTACTCCCTGTCCCCAAGTGAGTTATCCTAGCCCCTTTATATGTACTCTCTGACCGCAAGTGAGTTACCCCAGTCCCATAGAAGTACTCCCTGACCACAAGTGAGTTACCATATCACCTTTATAAGTACTCCCTGACCCCAAGTGAGTTATCCAAGCCCATTTATATGTACTCCCTGACCCCAAGTGAGTTACTTTAGTCCCATATAAGTACTCCCAGACTCCAAGTGAGTTACCCTAGTCCCATAGAAGTACTCCCTGACCCCAAGTGAGTTACCCTAGCCCCTATATAAGCAATCCCTTACCCCAAGTTAGTTATCCTAGCCCCTTTATATGTACTCTCTGACCGCAAGTGAGTTACCCAAGTCCCATAGAACTACTCCCTGACCCCAAGTGAGTTACCATATCACCTTTATAAGTACTCCCTGACCCCAATTGAGTTATCCTAGCCCCTTTATATGTTTTCTCTGACCGCAAGTGAGTTACCCTAGTCTAATATAAGTACTCCTAGACCCAAAGTGAGTTACCCTAGCCCCTTTATAAGTACTCCCTGACACCATGTGAGTTACCCTAGTCCCATATAAGTACTCCCTGACCCCAAGTGAGTTACCTTAGTCCCATATAAGTACTCCCAGACCCCAAGTGAGTTACCCTAGTCCCATAAAAGTATTCCCTGACCCCAAGTGAGTTACCCTAGTCCCATAGAAGTACTCCCTGACGCCAAAGTGAGTTATCCTAGCCCTTTTATAAGTACTCCCTGACCCCAAGTGAGTTATCCTAGCCCCTTTATATGTACTCTCTGACCGCAAGTGAGTTACCCTAGTCCATTATAAGTACTCCTTGACCCAAAGTGAGTTACCCTAGCCCCTTTATAAGTACTCCCTGACCCCATGTGAGTTACCTTAGTCCCATATAAGTACTCCCAGACCCAAAGTGAGTTACCCTAGTCCCATAGAAGTACTCCCAGACCCCAAGTGAGTTACCCTAATCCCACAGAAGTACTCCCTGACCCCAAGTGAGTTACCCTAGCCCCTATATAAGCACTCCCTGACCCCAAGTGAGTTATCCTAGCCCCTTTATATGTACTCTCTGACCGCAAGTGAGTTACCCTAGTCCATTATAAGTACTCCTTGACCCAAAGTGAGTTACCCTAGCCCCTTTATAAGTACTCCCTGACCCCATGTGAGTTACCTTAGTCCCATATAAGTACTCCCAGACCCAAAGTGAGTTACCCTAATCCCACAGAAGTACTCCCTGACCCCAAGTGAGTTACCCTAGCCCCTATATACGCACTCCCTTACCCCAAATTAGTTATCCTAGCCCCTTTATATGTACTCTCTGACCGCAAGTGAGTTACCCTAGTCCCATAGAAGTACTCCCTGACCCCAAGTGAGTTACCATATCACCTTTATAAGTACTCCCTGACCCTAAGTGAGTTATCCTAGCCCCTTTATATGTACTCTCTGACCGCAAGTGAGTTACCCTAGTCCCATAGAAGTACTCCCTGACCCCAAGTGAGTTACCATAGCTCCTTTATAAGTACTCCCTGACCCCAAGTGAGTTACCCTAGTCCCATAGAAGTACTCCCTGACCCCAAGTGAGTTACCATATCACCTTTATAAGTACTCCCTGACCCCAATTGAGTTATCCTATCCCCTTTATATGTACTCTCTGACCGCAAGTGAGTTACCCTAGTCCAATATAAGTACTCCTAGACCCAAAGTGAGGTACCCTAGCCCCTTTATAAGTACTCCCTGACCCCATGTGAGTTACCCTAGTCCCATATAAGTACTCCCTGATCCCAAGTGAGTTACCTTAGTCCCATATAAGTACTCCCAGACCCCAAGTGAGTTACCCTAGTCCAATAAAAGTAGTCCCTGACCCCAAGTGATTTACCCTAGTCCCATAGAAGTACTCCCTGACGCCGAAGTGAGTTATCCTAGCCCCTTTATAAGTACTCCCTGACCCCAAGTGAGTTATCCTAGCCCCTTTATAAGTACTCCCTGATCCCAAGTGAGTTACCTTAGTCCCATATAAGTACTCCCAGACCCCAAGTGAGTTACCCTAGTCCCATAAAAGTAGTCCCTGACCCCAAGTGAGTTACCCTAGTCCCATAGAAGTACTCCCTGACGCCGAAGTGAGTTATCCTAGCCCCTTTATAAGTACTCCCTGACCCCAAGTGAGTTACCTTAGCCCCTTTATAAGTACTCCCTGACCCCATGTGAGTTACCTTAGTCCCATATAAGTACTCTCAGACCCCAAGTGAGTTACCCTAGTCCCATAGAAGTACTCCCAGACCCCAAGTGAGTTACCCTAATCCCACAGAAGTACTCCCTGACCCCAAGTGAGTTACCCTAGCCCCTATATAAGCACTCCCTTACCCCAAGTTAGTTATCCTAGCCCCTTTATAAGTACTCCCTGACCCCATGTGAGTTACCTTAGTCCCATATAAGTACTCTCAGACCCCAAGTGAGTTACCCTAGTCCCATAGAAGTACTCCCAGACCCCAAGTGAGTTACCCTAATCCCACAGAAGTACTCCCTGACCCCAAGTGAGTTACCCTAGCCCCTATATAAGCACTCCCTTACCCCAAGTTAGTTATCCTAGCCCCTTTATATGTACTCTCTGACCGCAAGTGAGTTACCCTAGTCCCATAGAAGTACTCCCTGACCCCAAGTTAGTTATCCTAGCCCCTTTATATGTACTCTCTGACCGCAAGTGAGTTAACCTAGTCCAATATAAGTACTCCTTGACCCAAAGTGAGTTACCCTAGCCCCTTTATAAGTACTCCCTGACCCCATGTGAGTTACCCTAGTCCCATATAGGTACTCCCTGACCCCAAGTGAGTTACCTTAGTCCCATATAAGTACTCCCAGACCCCAAGTGAGTTACCCTAGTCCCATAGAAGTACTCCCAGACCCCAAGTGAGTTACCCTAATCCCACATAAGTACTCCCTGACCCCAAGTGAGTTACCCTAGCCCCTATATAAGCAATCCCTTACCCCAAGTTAGTTATCCTAGCCCCTTTATATGTACTCTCTGACCGCAAGAGAGTTACCCTAGTCCCGTAGAAGTACTCCCTGACCCCAAGTGAGTTACCATAGCCCCTTTTTAAGTACTCCCTGACCCCATGTGAGTTACCCTAATCCCTTATAACTACTCCCTGAACCAAAGTGAGTTACCCTAGCCCCTATATAAGCACTCCCTTACCCCAAGATAGTTATCCTAGCCCCTTTATATGTACTCTCTGACCGCAAGTGAGTTACCCTAGTCCCATAGAAGTACTCCCTGACCCCAAGTGAGTTACCATATCACCTTTATAAGTACTCCCTGACCCCAAGTGAGTTATCCTAGCCCCTTTATAAGTACTCCCTGATCCCAAGTGAGTTACCTTAGTCCCATATAAGTACTCCCAGAACCCAAGTGAGTTACCCTAGTCCCATAAAAGTAGTCCCTGACCCCAAGTGAGTTACCCTAGCCCCTATATAAGCACTCCCTTACCCCAAGTTAGTTATCCTAGCCCCTTTATATGTACTCTCTGACCGCAAGTGAGTTACCCTAGTCCCATAGAAGTACTCCCTGACCCCAAGTTAGTTATCCTAGCCCCTTTATATGTACTCTCTGACCGCAAGTGAGTTAACCTAGTCCAATATAAGTACTCCTTGACCCAAAGTGAGTTACCCTAGCCCCTTTATAAGTACTCCCTGACCCCATGTGAGTTACCCTAGTCCCATATAAGTACTCCCTGACCCCAAGTGAGTTACCTTAGTCCCATATAAGTACTCCCAGACCCCAAGTGAGTTACCCTAGTCCCATAGAAGTACTCCCAGACCCCAAGTGAGTTACCCTAATCCCACAGAAGTACTCCCTGACCGCAAGTGAGTTACCCTAGTCCCGTAGAAGTACTCCCTGACCCCAAGTGAGTTACCATAGCCCCTTTTTAAGTACTCCCTGACCCCATGTGAGTTACCCTAATCCCTTATAACTACTCCCTGAACCAAAGTGAGTTACCCTAGCCCCTATATAAGCACTCCCTTACCCCAAGATAGTTATCCTAGCCCCTTTATATGTACTCTCTGACCGCAAGTGAGTTACCCTAGTCCCATAGAAGTACTCCCTGACCCCAAGTGAGTTACCATATCACCTTTATAAGTACTCCCTGACCCCAAGTGAGTTATCCTAGCCCCTTTATAAGTACTCCCTGACCCCATTTGAGTTATCCTAGTCCCATATAAGTAATCCCTGACCCCAAGTGAGTTACCTTAGTCCCATATAAGTACTCCCAGACCCCAAGTGAGTTACCCTAGTCCCATAGAAGTACTCCCAGACCCAAAGTGAGTTACCCTAGCCCCTTTATAAGTACTCCCTGACCCCATGTGAGTTACCTTAGTCCCATATAAGTACTCCCAGACCCCAAGTGAGTTACCCTAGTCCCATAGAAGTACTCCCAGACCCCAAGTGAGTTACCCTAATCCCACAGAAGTACTCCCTGACCCCAAGTGAGTTACCCTAATCCCTTATAACTACTCCCTGAACCAAAGTGAGTTACCCTAGCCCCTATATAAGCACTCCCTTACCCCAAGATAGTTATCCTAGCCCCTTTATATGTACTCTCTGACCGCAAGTGAGTTACCCTAGTCCCATAGAAGTACTCCCTGACCCCAAGTGAGTTACTATAGCCCCTTTTTAAGTACTCCCTGACCCCATGTGAGTTACCCTAATCCCTTATAACTACTCCCTGAACCAAAGTGAGTTACCCTAGCCCCTATATAAGCACTCCCTTACCCCAAGATAGTTATCCTAGCCCCTTTATATGTACTCTCTGACCGCAAGTGAGTTACCCTAGTCCCATAGAAGTACTCCCTGACCCCAAGTGAGTTACCATATCACCTTTATAAGTACTCCCTGACCCCAAGTGAGTTATCCTAGCCCCTTTATAAGTACTCCCTGACCCCATGTGAGTTACCTTAGTCCCATATAAGTACTCCCAGACCCCAAGTGAGTTACCCTAGTCCCATAGAAGTACTCCCAGACCCCAAGTGAGTTACCCTAATCCCACAGAAGTACTCCCTGACCCCAAGTGAGTTACCCTAGCCCCTATATAAACACTCCCTTACCCCAAATTAGTTATCCTAACCCCTTTATATGTACTCTCTGACCGCAAGTGAGTTACCCTAGTCCCATAGAAGTACTCCCTGACCCCAAGTGAGTTATCCTATCCCCTTTATATGTACTCTCTGACCGCAAGTGAGTTACCCTAGTCCCATAGAAGTACTCCCTGACCCCATTTGAGTTATCCTATCCCCTTTATATGTACTCTCTGACCGCAAGTGAGTTACCCTAGTCCCATAGAAGTACTCCCTGACCCCAAATGAGTTACCTTAGTCCCATATAAGTACTCCCAGACCCCAAGTGAGTTACCCTAGTCCCATAGAAGTACTCCCAGACCCCAAGTGAGTTACCCTAATCCCATAGAATTACTCCCTGACCCCAAGTGAGTTACCCCAGCCCCTATATAAGCAATCCCTTACCCCAAGTTAGTTATCCTAGCCTTTTTATATGTACTCTCTGACCGCAAGTGAGTTACCCTAGTCCCATAGAAGTACTCTCTGACCGCAAGTGAGTTACCCTAGTCCCATAGATGTACTCCCTGACCCCAAGTGAGTTACCATATCACCTTTATAAGTACTACCTGACCCCAAGTGAGTTATCCTAGCCCCTTTATAAGTACTCCCTGACCCCATGTGAGTTACCTTAGTCCCATATAAGTACTCCCAGACCCCAAGTGAGTTACCCTAGTCCCATAGAAGTACTCCCAGACCCCAAGTGAGTTACCCTAATCCCACAGAAGTACTCCCTGACCCCAAGTGAGTTACCCTAGCCCCTATATAAACACTCCCTTACCCCAAATTAGTTATCCTAACCCCTTTATATGTACTCTCTGACCGCAAGTGAGTTACCCTAGTCCCATAGAAGTACTCCCTGACCCCAAGTGAGTTATCCTATCCCCTTTATATGTACTCTCTGACCGCAAGTGAGTTACCCTAGTCCCATAGAAGTACTCCCTGACCCCATTTGAGTTATCCTATCCCCTTTATATGTACTCTCTGACCGCAAGTGAGTTACCCTAGTCCCATAGAAGTACTCCCTGACCCCAAATGAGTTACCTTAGTCCCATATAAGTACTCCCAGACCCCAAGTGAGTTACCCTAGTCCCATAGAAGTACTCCCAGACCCCAAGTGAGTTACCCTAATCCCATAGAATTACTCCCTGACCCCAAGTGAGTTACCCCAGCCCCTATATAAGCAATCCCTTACCCCAAGTTAGTTATCCTAGCCTTTTTATATGTACTCTCTGACCGCAAGTGAGTTACCCTAGTCCCATAGAAGTACTCTCTGACCGCAAGTGAGTTACCCTAGTCCCATAGATGTACTCCCTGACCCCAAGTGAGTTACCATATCACCTTTATAAGTACTACCTGACCCCAAGTGAGTTATCCTAGCCCCTTTATATGTACTCTCTGACCGCAAGTGAGTTACCCTAGTCCCATAGAAGTACTCCCTGACCCCAAGTGAGTTACCATAGCCCCTTTATAAGTACTCCCTGACCCCAAGTGAGTTATCCTAGCCCCTCTATAAGTACTCCCTGACCCCATTTGAGTTACCCTAGTCCCATATAAGTAATCCCTGACCCCAAGTGAATTACCTTAGTCCTATATAAATACTCCCTGACCCCAAGTGAGTCATCCTAGCCCCTTTATATGTACTCTCTGACCGCAAGTGAGTTACCCTAGTCCAATATAAGTACTCCTTGACCCAAAGTGAGTTACCCTATTCCCTATATAAACACTCCCTTACCCCAAGTGAGTTACCCTAGTCCCATAGAAGTACTACCTGACCCCAAGTGAGTTACCATATCACCTTTATATGTACTCCCTGACCCCAAGTGAGTTATCCTAGCCCCTTTATAAGTACTCCCTGATCCCAAGTGAGTTACCTTAGTCCCATATAAGTACTCCCAGACCCCAAGTGAGTTACCCTAGTCCCATAAAAGTACTCCCTGACCCCAAGTGAGTTACCCTAGTCCCATAGAAGTACTCCCTGACGCCGAAGTGAGTTATCCTAGCCCCTTTATAAGTACTCCCTGACCCCAAGTGAGTTACCTTAGCCCCTTTATAAATACTCCCTGACCCCATGTGAGTTACCTTAGTCCCATATAAGTACTCTCAGACCCCAAGTGAGTTATCCTAGCCCCTCTATAAGCACTCCCTGACCCCATTTGAGTTACCCTAGTCCCATATAAGTAATCCCTGACCCCAAGTGAATTACCTTAGTCCTATATAAATACTCCCTGACCCCAAGTGAGTTATCCTAGCCCCTTTATATGTACTCTCTGACCGCAAGTGATTTACCCTAGTCCAATATAAGTACTCCTTGACCCAAAGTGAGTTACCCTATTCCCTATATAAGCACTCCCTTACCCCAAGTGAGTTACCCTAGTCCCATAGAAGTACTACCTGACCCCAAGTGAGTTACCATATCACCTTTATAAGTACTCCCTGACCCCAAGTGAGTAATCCAAGCCCATTTATATGTACTCTCTGGCCGCAAGTGAGTTACTCTAGTCCAATATAAGTACTCCTTGACCCAAAGTGAGTTACCCTAGCCCCTTTATATGTACTCTCTGACCGCAAGTGAGTTACCCTAGTCCCATAGAAGTACTCCCTGACCCCAAGTGAGTTACCATATCACCTTTATAAGTACTCCTTGACCCCAATTGAGTTATCCTAGCCCCTTTATATGTACTCTCTGACCGCAAGTGAGTTACCCTAGTCCCATAGAAGTACTCCCTGACCTCAAGTGAGTTACCATATCACCTTTATAAGTACTCCCTGACCCTAATCGAGTTATCCTAGCCCCTTTATATGTACTCTCTGACCGCAAGTGAGTTACCCTAGTCCCATAGAAGTACTCCCTGACCCCAAGTGAGTTACCATATCACCTTTATAAGTACTCCTTGACCCCAATTGAGTTATCCTAGCCCCTTTATATGTACTCTCTGACCGCAAGTGAGTTACCCTAGTCCCATAGAAGTACTCCCTGACCTCAAGTGAGATACCATATCACCTTTATAAGTACTCCCTGACCCTAATCGAGTTATCCTAGCCCCTTTATATGTACTCTCTGACCGCAAGTGAGTTACCCTAGTCCCATAGAAGTACTCCCTGACCCCAAGTGAGTTACCCTAGTCCCATAGAAGTACTACCTGACCCCAAGTGAGTTACCATATCACCTTTATAAGTACTCCCTGACCCCAAGTGAGTTATCCTAGCCCCTTTATAAGTACTCCCTGATCCCAAGTGAGTTACCTTAGTCCCATATAAGTACTCCCAGACCCCAAGTGAGTTACCCTAGTCCCATAAAAGTACTCCCTGACCCCAAGTGAGTTACCCTAGTCCCATAGAAGTACTCCCTGACGCCGAAGTGAGTTATCCTAGCCCCTTTATAAGTACTCCCTGACCCCAAGTGAGTTACCTTAGCCCCTTTATAAATACTCCCTGACCCCATGTGAGTTACCTTAGTCCCATATAAGTACTCTCAGACCCCAAGTGAGTTATCCTAGCCCCTCTATAAGTACTCCCTGACCCCATTTGAGTTACCCTAGTCCCATATAAGTAATCCCTGACCCCAAGTGAATTACCTTAGTCCTATATAAATACTCCCTGACCCCAAGTGAGTTATCCTAGCCCCTTTATATGTACTCTCTGACCGCAAGTGATTTACCCTAGTCCAATATAAGTACTCCTTGACCCAAAGTGAGTTACCCTATTCCCTATATAAGCACTCCCTTACCCCAAGTGAGTTACCCTAGTCCCATAGAAGTACTACCTGACCCCAAGTGAGTTACCATATCACCTTTATAAGTACTCCCTGACCCCAAGTGAGTAATCCAAGCCCATTTATATGTACTCTCTGGCCGCAAGTGAGTTACTCTAGTCCAATATAAGTACTCCTTGACCCAAAGTGAGTTACCCTAGCCCCTTTATATGTACTCTCTGACCGCAAGTGAGTTACCCTAGTCCCATAGAAGTACTCCCTGACCCCAAGTGAGTTACCATATCACCTTTATAAGTACTCCTTGACCCCAATTGAGTTATCCTAGCCCCTTTATATGTACTCTCTGACCGCAAGTGAGTTACCCTAGTCCCATAGAAGTACTCCCTGACCTCAAGTGAGTTACCATATCACCTTTATAAGTACTCCCTGACCCTAATCGAGTTATCCTAGCCCCTTTATATGTACTCTCTGACCGCAAGTGAGTTACCCTAGTCCCATAGAAGTACTCCCTGACCCCAAGTGAGTTACCATATCACCTTTATAAGTACTCCTTGACCCCAATTGAGTTATCCTAGCCCCTTTATATGTACTCTCTGACCGCAAGTGAGTTACCCTAATCCCATAGAAGTACTCCCTGACCTCAAGTGAGATACCATATCACCTTTATAAGTACTCCCTGACCCTAATCGAGTTATCCTAGCCCCTTTATATGTACTCTCTGACCGCAAGTGAGTTACCCTAGTCCCATAGAAGTACTCCCTGACCCCAAGTGAGTTACCCTAGTCCCATAGAAGTACTACCTGACCCCAAGTGAGTTACCATATCACCTTTATAAGTACTCCCTGACCCCAAGTGAGTTATCCTAGCCCCTTTATAAGTACTCCCTGATCCCAAGTGAGTTACCTTAGTCCCATATAAGTACTCCCAGACCCCAAGTGAGTTACCCTAGTCCCATAAAAGTACTCCCTGACCCCAAGTGAGTTACCCTAGTCCCATAGAAGTACTCCCTGACGCCGAAGTGAGTTATCCTAGCCCCTTTATAAGTACTCCCTGACCCCAAGTGAGTTACCTTAGCCCCTTTATAAATACTCCCTGACCCCATGTGAGTTACCTTAGTCCCATATAAGTACTCTCAGACCCCAAGTGAGTTATCCTAGCCCCTCTATAAGTACTCCCTGACCCCATTTGAGTTACCCTAGTCCCATATAAGTAATCCCTGACCCCAAGTGAATTACCTTAGTCCTATATAAATACTCCCTGACCCCAAGTGAGTTATCCTAGCCCCTTTATATGTACTCTCTGACCGCAAGTGATTTACCCTAGTCCAATATAAGTACTCCTTGACCCAAAGTGAGTTACCCTATTCCCTATATAAGCACTCCCTTACCCCAAGTGAGTTACCCTAGTCCCATAGAAGTACTACCTGACCCCAAGTGAGTTACCATATCACCTTTATAAGTACTCCCTGACCCCAAGTGAGTAATCCAAGCCCATTTATATGTACTCTCTGGCCGCAAGTGAGTTACTCTAGTCCAATATAAGTACTCCTTGACCCAAAGTGAGTTACCCTAGCCCCTTTATATGTACTCTCTGACCGCAAGTGAGTTACCCTAGTCCCATAGAAGTACTCCCTGACCCCAAGTGAGTTACCATATCACCTTTATAAGTACTCCTTGACCCCAATTGAGTTATCCTAGCCCCTTTATATGTACTCTCTGACCGCAAGTGAGTTACCCTAGTCCCATAGAAGTACTCCCTGACCTCAAGTGAGTTACCATATCACCTTTATAAGTACTCCCTGACCCTAATCGAGTTATCCTAGCCCCTTTATATGTACTCTCTGACCGCAAGTGAGTTACCCTAGTCCCATAGAAGTACTCCCTGACCCCATGTGAGTTACCATATCACCTTTATAAGTACTCCTTGACCCCAATTGAGTTATCCTAGCCCCTTTATATGTACTCTCTGACCGCAAGTGAGTTACCCTAGTCCCATAGAAGTACTCCCTGACCTCAAGTGAGTTACCATATCACCTTTATAAGTACTCCCTGACCCTAATCGAGTTATCCTAGCCCCTTTATATGTACTCTCTGACCGCAAGTGAGTTACCCTAGTCCCATAGAAGTACTCCCTGACCCCAAGTGAGTTACCATAGCTCCTTTATAAGTACTCCCTGACCCCAAGTGAGATACCCTAGTTCCATATAAGTACTCCTACACCCCAAGTGAGTTACCCTAGTCCCATAGAAGTACTCCCAGACCCAAAGTGAGTTACCCTAATCCCACAGAAGTACTCCCTGACCCCAAGTGAGTTACCCTAGCCCCTATATAAGCAATCCCTTACACCAAGTTAGTTATCCCAGCCCCTTTATATGTACTCTCTGACCGCAAGTGAGTTACCCTAGTCCCATAGAAGTACTCCCTGACCCCAAGTGAGTTACCATACCACCTTTATAAGTACTCCCTGACCCCAATTGAGTTATCCTATCCCCTTTATATGTACTCTCTGACCGCAAGTGAGTTACCCTAGTCCAATATAAGTACTCCTAGACCCAAAGTGAGTTACCCTAGCCCCTTTATAAGTACTCCCTGACCCCATGTGAGTTACCCTAGTCCCATATAAGTACTCCCTGATCCCAAGTGAGTTACCTTAGTCCCATATAAGTACTCCCAGACCCCAAGTGAGTTACCCTAGCCCCTTTATAAGTACTCCCTGACCCCATGTGAGTTACCCTAGTCCCATATAAGTACTCCCTGACCCCAAGTGAGTTACCTTAGTCCCATATAAGTACTCCCAGACCCCAAGTGAGTTACCCTAGTCCCATAAAAGTACTCCCTGACCCCAAGTGAGTTACCCTAGTCCCATAGAAGTACTCCCTGACGCCGAAGTGAGTTATCCTAGCCCCTTTATATGTACTCCCTGACCCCAAGTGAGTTACCTTAGCCCCTTTATAAGTACTCCCTGACCCCATGTGAGTTACCTTAGTCCCATATAAGTACTCTCAGACCCCAAGTGAGTTATCCTAGCCCCTCTATAAGTACTCCCTGACCCCATTTGAGTTACCCTAGTCCCATATAAGTAATCCCTGACCCCAAGTGAATTACCTTAGTCCTATATAAATACTCCCTGACCCCAAGTGAGTTATCCTAGCCCCTTTATATGTACTCTCTGACCGCAAGTGATTTACCCTAGTCCAATATAAGTACTCCTTGACCCAAAGTGAGTTACCCTATTCCCTATATAAGCACTCCCTTACCCCAAGTGAGTTACCCTAGTCCCATAGAAGTACTACCTGACCCCAAGTGAGTTACCATATCACCTTTATAAGTACTCCCTGACCCCAAGTGAGTAATCCAAGCCCATTTATATGTACTCTCTGGCCGCAAGTGAGTTACTCTAGTCCAATATAAGTACTCCTTGACCCAAAGTGAGTTACCCTAGCCCCTTTATATGTACTCTCTGACCGCAAGTGAGTTACCCTAGTCCCATAGAAGTACTCCCTGACCCCAAGTGAGTTACCATATCACCTTTATAAGTACTCCTTGACCCCAATTGAGTTATCCTAGCCCCTTTATATGTACTCTCTGACCGCAAGTGAGTTACCCTAGTCCCATAGAAGTACTCCCTGACCTCAAGTGAGTTACCATATCACCTTTATAAGTACTCCCTGACCCTAATCGAGTTATCCTAGCCCCTTTATATGTACTCTCTGACCGCAAGTGAGTTACCCTAGTCCCATAGAATTACTCCCTGACCCCAAGTGAGTTACCATATCACCTTTATAAGTACTCCTTGACCCCAATTGAGTTATCCTAGCCCCTTTATATGTACTCTCTGACCGCAAGTGAGTTACCCTAGTCCCATAGAAGTACTCCCTGACCTCAAGTGAGTTACCATATCACCTTTATAAGTACTCCCTGACCCTAATCGAGTTATCCTAGCCCCTTTATATGTACTCTCTGACCGCAAGTGAGTTACCCTAGTCCCATAGAAGTACTCCCTGACCCCAAGTGAGTTACCATAGCTCCTTTATAAGTACTCCCTGACCCCAAGTGAGATACCCTAGTTCCATATAAGTACTCCTACACCCCAAGTGAGTTACCCTAGTCCCATAGAAGTACTCCCAGACCCAAAGTGAGTTACCCTAATCCCACAGAAGTACTCCCTGACCCCAAGTGAGTTACCCTAGCCCCTATATAAGCAATCCCTTACACCAAGTTAGTTATCCCAGCCCCTTTATATGTACTCTCTGACCGCAAGTGAGTTACCCTAGTCCCATAGATGTACTCCCTGACCCCAAGTGAGTTACCATATCACCTTTATAAGTACTCCCTGGCCCCAAGTTAGTTATCCTAGCCCCTTTATATGTACTCTCTGACCGCAAGTGAGTTACCCTAGTCCCATAGAAGTACTCCCTGACCCCAAGTGAGTTACCCTAATCCCTTATAACTACTCCCTGAACCAAAGTGAGTTATCCTAGCCCCTATATAAGCACTCCCTTACCCCAAGTTAGTTATCCTAGCCCCTTTATATGTACCCTCTGACCGCAAGTGAGTTACCCTAGTCCCATAGAAGTACTCCCTGACCCCAAGTGAGTTACCATACCACCTTTATAAGTACTCCCTGACCCCAATTGAGTTATCCTATCCCCTTTATATGTACTCTCTGACCGCAAGTGAGTTACCCTAGTCCAATATAAGTACTCCTAGACCCAAAGTGAGTTACCCTAGCCCCTTTATAAGTACTCCCTGACCCCATGTGAGTTACCCTAGTCCCATATAAGTACTCCCTGATCCCAAGTGAGTTACCTTAGTCCCATATAAGTACTCCCAGACCCCAAGTGAGTTACCCTAGCCCCTTTATAAGTACTCCCTGACCCCATGTGAGTTACCCTAGTCCCATATAAGTACTCCCTGACCCCAAGTGAGTTACCTTAGTCCCATATAAGTACTCATAGACCCCAAGTGAGTTACCCTAGTCCAATAAAAGTAGTCCCTGACCCCAAGTGATTTACCCTAGTCCCATAGAAGTACTCCCTGACGCCGAAGTGAGTTATCCTAGCCCCTTTATAAGTACTCCCTGACCCCAAGTGAGTTATCCTAGCCCCTTTATAAGTACTCCCTGATCCCAAGTGAGTTACCTTAGTCCCATATAAGTACTCCCAGACCCCAAGTGAGTTACCCTAGTCCCATAAAAGTACTCCCTGACCCCAAGTGAGTTACCCTAGTCCCATAGAAGTACTCCCTGACGCCGAAGTGAGTTATCCTAGCCCCTTTATAAGTACTACCTGACCCCAAGTGAGTTACCTTAGCCCCTTTATAAGTACTCCCTGACCCCATGTGAGTTACCTTAGTCCCATAGAAGTACTCCCTGACGCCGAAGTGAGTTATCCTAGCCCCTTTATAAGTACTCCCAGACCCCAAGTGAGTTACCTTAGTCCCACAGAAGTACTCCCTGACCCCAAGTGAGTTACCCTAGCCCTTATATAAGCACTCCCTTACCCCAAATTAGTTATCCTAGCCCATTTATATGTACTCTCTGACCGCAAGTGAGTTACCCTAGTCCCATAGAAGTACTCCCTGACCCCAAGTGAGTTATCCTATCCCCTTTATATGTACTCTCTGACCGCAAGTGAGTTACCCTAGTCCCATAGAAGTACTCCCTGACCCCAATTGAGTTATCCTATCCCCTTTATATGTACTCTCTGACCGCAAGTGAGTTACCCTAGTCCCATAGAAGTACTCCCTGACCCCAAGTGAGTTACCATAGCTCCTTTATAAGTACTCCCTGACCCCAAGTGAGATACCCTAGTTCCATATAACTACTCCCACACCCCAAGTGAGTTACCCTAGTCCCTTAGAAGTACTCCCAGACCCCAAGTGAGTTACCCTAATCACACAGAAATACTCCCTGATCCCTAGTGAGTTACCCTAGCCCCTATATAAGCAATCCCTTACCCCAAGTTAGTTATCCTAGCCCCTTTATATGTACTCTCTGACCGCAAGTGAGTTACCCTAGTCCCATAGATGTACTCCCTGACCCCAAGTGAGTTACCATATCACCTTTATAAGTACTACCTGACCCCAAGTGAGTTATCCTAGCCCCTTTATATGTACTCTCTGACCGCAAGTGAATTACCCTAGTCCCATAGAAGTACTCCCTGACCCCAAGTGAGTTACCATAGCCCCTTTATAAGTACTCCCTGACCCCAAGTGAGTTACCCTAATCCCTTATAACTACTCCCTGAACCAAAGTGAGTTATCCTAGCCCCTATATAAGCACTCCCTTACCCCAAGTTAGTTATCCTAGCCCCTTTATATGTACTCTCTGACCGAAAGTGAGTTACCCTAGTCCCATAGAAGTACTCCCTGACCCCAAGTGAGTTACCATATCACCTTTATAAGTACTCCCTGACCCCAATTGAGTTATCCTATCCCCTTTATATGTACTCTCTGACCGCAAGTGAGTTACCCTAGTCCCATATAAGTACTCCCAGACCCCAAGTGAGTTACCCTAGTCCCATAGAAGTACTCCCTGACGCCGAAGTGAGTTATCCTATCCCCTTTATAAGTACTCCCTGACCCCAAGTGAGTTATCCTAGCCCCTTTATAAGTACTCCCTGACCCCATTTGAGTTACCCTAGTCCCATATAAGTAATCCCTGACCCCAAGCGAATTACCTTAGTCCTATATAAATACTCCCTGACCCCAAGTGAGTTATCCTAGCCCCTTTATATGTACTCTCTGACCGCAAGTGAGTTACCCTAGTCCAATATAAGTACTCCTTGACCCAAAGTGAGTTACCCTATTCCCTATATAAGCACTCCCTTACCCCAAGTGAGTTACCCTAGTCCCATAGAAGTACTACCTGACCCCAAGTGAGTTACCATATCACCTTTATAAGTACTCCCTGACCGCAAGTGAGTTATCCAAGCCCATTTATATGTACTCTCTGGCCGCAAGTGAGTTACTCTAGTCCAATATAAGTACTCCTTAACCCAAAGTGAGTTACCCTAGCCCCTTTATAAGTACTCCCTGACCCATGTGAGTTACCCTAGTCCCATAGAAGTACTCCCTGACCCCAAGTGAGTTACCATAGCCCCTTTATAAGTACTCGCTGACCCCAAGTGAGTTACCCTAATCCCTTATAACTACTCCCTGAACCAAAGTGAGTTACCCTAGCCCCTAAATAAGCACTCCCTTGCCCCAAGTTAGTTATCCTAGCCCCTTTATATGTACTCTCTGACAGCAAGTGAGTTACCATAGTCCCATAGAAGTACTCCCTGACCCCAAGTGAGTTACCATATCACCTTTATATGTACTCTCTGACCGCAAGTGAGTTACCCAAGTCCCATAGAAGTACTCCCTGACCCCAAGTGAGTTACCATAGCCCCTTTATAAGTACTCCCTGACCCCAAGTGAGTAACCCTAATCCCTTATAACTACTCCCTGAACCAAAATGAGTTACCCTAGCCCCTATATAAGCACTCCCTTACCCCAAGTTAGTTATCCTAGCCCCTTTATAAGTACTCCCTGATCCCAAGTGAGTTACCTTAGTCCCATATAAGTACTCCCAGACCCCAAGTGAGTTACCCTAGTCCCATAAAAGTACTCCCTGACCCCAAGTGAGTTACCCTAGTCCCATAGAAGTACTCCCTGACGCCGAAGTGAGTTATCCTAGCCCCTTTATAAGTACTCCCTGACCCCAAGTGAGTTATCCTAGCCCCTTTATAAGTACTCCCTGATCCCAAGTGAGTTACCTTAGTCCCATATAAGTACTCCCAGACCCCAAGTGAGTTACCCTAGTCCCATAAAAGTACTCCCTGACCCCAAGTGAGTTACCCTAGTCCCATAGAAGTACTCCCTGACGCCGAAGTGAGTTATCCTAGCCCCTTTATAAGTACTACCTGACCCCAAGTGAGTTACCTTAGTCCCATAGAAGTACTCCCTGACGCCGAAGTGAGTTATCCTAGCCCCTTTATAAGTACTCCCAGACCCCAAGTGAGTTACCTTAGTCCCACAGAAGTACTCCCTGACCCCAAGTGAGTTACCCTAGCCCCTATATAAGCACTCCCTTACCCCAAATTAGTTATCCTAGCCCATTTATATGTACTCTCTGACCGCAAGTGAGTTACCCTAGTCCCATAGAAGTACTCCCTGACCCCAAGTGAGTTATCCTATCCCCTTTATATGTACTCTCTGACCGCAAGTGAGTTACCCTAGTCCCATAGAAGTACTCCCTGACCCCAATTGAGTTATCCTATCCCCTTTATATGTACTCTCTGACCGCAAGTGAGTTACCCTAGTCCCATAGAAGTACTCCCTGACCCCAAGTGAGTTACCATAGCTCCTTTATAAGTACTCCCTGACCCCAAGTGAGATACCCTAGTTCCATATAACTACTCCCACACCCCAAGTGAGTTACCCTAGTCCCTTAGAAGTACTCCCAGACCCCAAGTGAGTTACCCTAATCACACAGAAATACTCCCTGATCCCTAGTGAGTTACCCTAGCCCCTATATAAGCAATCCCTTACCCCAAGTTAGTTATCCTAGCCCCTTTATATGTACTCTCTGACCGCAAGTGAGTTACCCTAGTCCCATAGATGTACTCCCTGACCCCAAGTGAGTTACCATATCACCTTTATAAGTACTACCTGACCCCAAGTGAGTTATCCTAGCCCCTTTATATGTACTCTCTGACCGCAAGTGAATTACCCTAGTCCCATAGAAGTACTCCCTGACCCCAAGTGAGTTACCATAGCCCCTTTATAAGTACTCCCTGACCCCAAGTGAGTTACCCTAATCCCTTATAACTACTCCCTGAACCAAAGTGAGTTATCCTAGCCCCTATATAAGCACTCCCTTACCCCAAGTTAGTTATCCTAGCCCCTTTATATGTACTCTCTGACCGAAAGTGAGTTACCCTAGTCCCATAGAAGTACTCCCTGACCCCAAGTGAGTTACCATATCACCTTTATAAGTACTCCCTGACCCCAATTGAGTTATCCTATCCCCTTTATATGTACTCTCTGACCGCAAGTGAGTTACCCTAGTCCCATATAAGTACTCCCAGACCCCAAGTGAGTTACCCTAGTCCCATAGAAGTACTCCCTGACGCCGAAGTGAGTTATCCTATCCCCTTTATAAGTACTCCCTGACCCCAAGTGAGTTATCCTAGCCCCTTTATAAGTACTCCCTGACCCCATTTGAGTTACCCTAGTCCCATATAAGTAATCCCTGACCCCAAGCGAATTACCTTAGTCCTATATAAATACTCCCTGACCCCAAGTGAGTTATCCTAGCCCCTTTATATGTACTCTCTGACCGCAAGTGAGTTACCCTAGTCCAATATAAGTACTCCTTGACCCAAAGTGAGTTACCCTATTCCCTATATAAGCACTCCCTTACCCCAAGTGAGTTACCCTAGTCCCATAGAAGTACTACCTGACCCCAAGTGAGTTACCATATCACCTTTATAAGTACTCCCTGACCGCAAGTGAGTTATCCAAGCCCATTTATATGTACTCTCTGGCCGCAAGTGAGTTACTCTAGTCCAATATAAGTACTCCTTAACCCAAAGTGAGTTACCCTAGCCCCTTTATAAGTACTCCCTGACCCACGTGAGTTACCCTAGTCCCCTAGAAGTACTCCCTGACCCCAAGTGAGTTACCATAGCCCCTTTATAAGTACTCGCTGACCCCAAGTGAGTTACCCTAATCCCTTATAACTACTCCCTGAACCAAAGTGAGTTACCCTAGCCCCTAAATAAGCACTCCCTTGCCCCAAGTTAGTTATCCTAGCCCCTTTATATGTACTCTCTGACAGCAAGTGAGTTACCATAGTCCCATAGAAGTACTCCCTGACCCCAAGTGAGTTACCATATCACCTTTATATGTACTCTCTGACCGCAAGTGAGTTACCCAAGTCCCATAGAAGTACTCCCTGACCCCAAGTGAGTTACCATAGCCCCTTTATAAGTACTCCCTGACCCCAAGTGAGTAACCCTAATCCCTTATAACTACTCCCTGAACCAAAATGAGTTACCCTAGCCCCTATATAAGCACTCCCTTACCCCAAGTTAGTTATCCTAGCCCCTTTATATGTACTCTCTGACCGCAAGTGAGTTACCCTAGTCCCATAGAAGTACTCCCTGACCCCAAGTGAGTTACCATATCACCTTTATAAGTACTCCTTGACCCCAATTGAGTTATCCTAGCCCCTTTATATGTACTCTCTGACCGCAAGTGAGTTACCCTAGTCGAATATAAGTACTCCTAGACCCAAAGTGAGTTATCCTAGCCGCTTTATAAGTACTCCCTGACCCCAAGTGAGTTATCCTAGCCCCTTTATAAGTACTCCCTGACCCCATTTGAGTTACCCTAGTCCCATATAAGTAATCCCTGACCCCAAGTGAGTTACCTTAGTCCCATATAAATACTCCCTGACCCCAAGTGAGTAATCCTAGCCCCTATATATGTACTCTCTGACCGCAATTGAGTTACCTTAGTCCAATATAAGTACTCCTAGACCCTAAGTGAGTTATCCTAGCCCCTTTATATGTACTCTCTGACCGCAAGTGAGTTACCCTAGTCCCATAGAAGTACTCCCTGACCCCAAGTGAGTTACCATAGCTCCTTTATAAGTACTCTCTGATCCCAAGTGAGTTACCTTAGTCCCATATAAGTACTCCCAGACCCCAAGTGAGTTACCCTAGTCCCATAAAAGTAGTCCCTGACCCCAAGTGAGTTATCCTAGCCCCTTTATATGTACTCTCTGACCGCAAGTGAGTTACCCTAGTCCCATATAAGTACTCCCAAACACCAAGTGAGTTACCCTAGTTCCATAAAAGTAGTCCCTGACCCATAGTGAGTTACCCTAGTCCCATAGAAGTACTCCCTGACGCCGAAGTGAGTTATCCTAGCCGCTTTATAAGTACACCCTGACCCCATTTGAGTTACCCTAGTCCCATATAAGTAATCCCTGACCCCAAGTGAGTTACCTTAGTCTCATATAAATACTCCCTGACCCCAAGTGAGTAATCCTAGCCCCTTTATAAGTACTCCCTGACCCCATTTGAGTTACCCTAGTCCCATATAAGTAATCCCTGACCCCAAGTGAATTACCTTAGTCCTATATAATTACTCCCTGACCCCAAGTGAGTTATCCTAGCCCCTTTATATGTACTCTCTGACCGCAAGTGAGTTACCCTAGTCCCTTTATAAGTACTCCCTGACCCCATGTGAGTTACTTTAGTCCCATATAAGTACTCCCAGACCCCAAGTGAGTTACCCTAGTCCCATAGAAGTACTCCCAGACCCCAAGTGTGTTACCATATCACCTTTATAAGTACTATCTGACCCCAAGTGAGTTATCCTAGCCCCTTTATATGTACTCTCTGACCGCAAGTGAGTTACCCTAGTCCCATAGAAGTACTCCCTGACCCCAAGTGAGTTATCCTAGCCCCTTTATATGTACTCTCTGACCGCAAGTGAGTTACCCTAGTCCAATATAAGTACTCCTTGACCCAAAGTGAGTTACCCTATTCCCTATATAAGCACTCCCTTACCCCAAGTGAGTTACCCTAGTCCCATAGAAGTACTCCCTGACCCCAAGTGAGTTATCCAAGCCCATTTATATGTACTCTCTGGCCGCAAGTGAGTTACTCTAGTCCAATATAAGTACTCCTTAACCCAAAGTGAGTTACCCTAGCCCCTTTATAAGTACTCCCTGACCCATGTGAGTTACCCTAGTCCCATAGAAGTACTCCCTGACCCCAAGTGAGTTACCATAGCCCCTTTATAAGTACTCGCTGACCTCAAGTGAGTTACCCTAATCCCTTATAACTACTCCCTGAACCAAAGTGAGTTACCCTAGCCCCTAAATAAGCACTCCCTTGCCCCAAGTTAGTTATCCTAGCCCCTTTATATGTACTCTCTGACCGCAAGTGAGTTACCATAGTCCCATAGAAGTACTCCCTGACCCCAAGTGAGTTACCATATCACCTTTATATGTACTCCCTGACCCCAAGTGAGTTATCCTAGCCCCTTTATATGTACTCTCTGACCGCAAGTGAGTTACCCAAGTCACATAGAAGTACTCCCTGACCCCAAGTGAGTTACCATAGCCCCTTTATAAGTACTCCCTGACCCCAAGTGAGTAACCCTAATCCCTTATAACTACTCCCTGAACCAAAATGAGTTACCCTAGCCCCTATATAAGCACTCCCTTACCCCAAGTTAGTTATCCTAGCCCCTTTATATGTACTCTCTGACCGCAAGTGAGTTACCCTAGTCCCATAGAAGTACTCCCTGACCCCAAGTGAGTTACCATATCACCTTTATAAGTACTCCTTGACCCCAATTGAGTTATCCTAGCCCCTTTATATGTACTCTCTGACCGCAAGTGAGTTACCCTAGTCGAATATAAGTACTCCTAGACCCAAAGTAAGTTACCCTAGTCCCATAGAAGTACTACCTGACCCCAAGTGAGTTATCCAAGCCCATTTATATGTACTCTCTGGCCGCAAGTGAGTTACTCTAGTCCAATATAAGTACTCCTTAACCCAAAGTGGGTTACCCTAGCCCCTAAATAAGCACTCCCTTGCCACAAGTTAGTTATCCTAGCCCCTTTATATGTACTCTCTGACCGCAAGTGAGTTACCATAGTCCCATAGAAGTACTCCCTGACCCCAAGTGAGTTACCATATCACCTTTATAAGTACTCCCTGACCCCAAGTGAGTTATCCTAGCCCCTTTATATGTACTCTCTGACCGCAAGTGAGTTACCCAAGTCCCATAGAAGTACTCCCTGACCCCAAGTGTGTTACTATAGCCCCTTTATAAGTACTCCCTGACCCCAAGTGAGTAACCCTAATCCCTTATAACTACTCCCTGAACCAAAATGAGTTACCCTAGCCCCTATATAAGCACTCCCTTACCCCAAGTTAGTTATCCTAGCCCCTTTATATGTACTCTCTGACCGCAAGTGAGTTACCCTAGTCCCATAGAAGTACTCCCTGACCCCAAGTGAGTTACCATATCACCTTTATAAGTACTCCTTGACCCCAATTGAGTTATCCTAGACCCTTTATATGTACTCTCTGACCGCAAGTGAGTTACCCTAGTCGAATATAAGTACTCCTAGACCCAAAGTGAGTTACCCTAGCCCCTTTATAAGTACTCCCTGACCCAATGTGAGTTACCCTAGTCCCATATAAGTACTCCCTGACCCCAAGTGAGTTACCCTAGTTCCATAAAAGTAGTCCCTGACCCATAGTGAGTTACCCTAGTTCCATAGAAATACTCCCTGACGCCGAAGTGAGTTATCCTAGCCGCTTTATAAGTACTCCCTGACCCCAAGTGAGTTATCCTAGCCCCTTTATAAGTACTCACTGACCCCAAGTGAGTTACCCTAATCCCTTATAACTACTCCCTGAACCAAAGTGAGTTACCCTAGCCCCTATATAAGCACTCCCTTGCCCCAAGTTAGTTATCCTAGCCCCTTTATATGTACTCTCTGACCGCAAGTGAGTTACCATAGTCCCATATAAGTACTCCCTGACCCCAAGTGAGTTACCTTAGTCCCATATAAGTACTCCCAGACCCCAAGTGAGTTACCCTAGTTCCATAAAAGTAGTCCCTGACCCATAGTGAGTTACTCTAGTCCCATAGAAGTACTCCCTGACGCCGAAGTGAGTTATCCTAGCCGCTTTATAAGTACACCCTGACCCCATTTGAGTTACCCTAGTCCCATATAAGTAATCCCTGACCCCAAGTGAGTTACCTTAGTCTCATATAAATACTCCCTGACCCCAAGTGAGTAATCCTAGCCCCTTTATAAGTACTCCCTGACCCCATTTGAGTTAACCTAGTCCCATATATGTAATCCCTGACCCCAAGTGAATTACCTTAGTCCTATATAAATACTCCCTGACCCCAAGTGAGTTATCCTAGCCCCTTTATATGTACTCTCTGACCGCAAGTGAGTTACCCTAGTCCCTTTATAAGTACTCCCTGACCCCATGTGAGTTACCCTAGTCCCATATAGGTACTCCCTGACCCCAAGTGAGTTACTTTAGTCCCATATAAGTACTCCCAGACCGCAAGTGAGTTACCCTAGTCCCATAGAAGTACTCCCTGACCCCAAGTGAGTTACCATAGCCCCTTTATAAGTACTCGCTAACCCCAAGTGAGTTACCCTAATCCCTTATAACTACTCCCTGAACCAAAGTGAGTTACCCTAGCTCCTATATAAGCACTCCCTTGCCCCAAGTTAGTTATCCTAGCCCCTTTATATGTACTCTCTGACCGCAAGTGAGTTACCATAGTCCCATATAAGTACTCCCTGACCCCAAGTGAGTTACCTTAGTCCCATTTAAGTACTCCCAGACCCCAAGTGAGTTACCCTAGTCCCATAAAAGTAGTCCCTGACCCCAAGTGAGTTACCCTAGTCCCATAGAAGTACTCCCTGACGCCGAAGAGAGTTATCCTAGCCCCTTTATAAGTACTCGCTGACCCCAAGTGAGTTACCCTAATCCCTTATAACTACTCCCTGAACCAAAGTGAGTTACCCCAGCCCCTATATAAGCACTCCCTTGCCCCAAGTTAGTTATCCTAGCCCCTTTATATGTACTCTCTGACCGCAAGTGAGTTACCATAGTCCCATATAAGTACTCCCTGACCCCAAGTGAGTTACCTTAGTCCCATATAAGTACTCCCAGACCCCAAGTGAGTTACCCTAGTCCCATAAAAGTACTCCCTGACCCCAAGTGAGTTACCTTAGTCCCATATAAGTACTCGCAGACCCCAAGTGAGTTATCCTAGTCCCATAGAAGTACTCCCAGACCCAAAGTGAGTTACCCTAGCTCCTTTATAAGTACTCCCTGACCCCATGTGAGTTACCTTAGTCCCATATAAGTACTCCCAGACCCCAAGTGAGTTACCCTAGTCCCATAGAAGTACTCCCAGACCCCAAGTGAGTTACCCTAATCCCACAGAAGTACTCCCTGACCCCAAGTGAGTTACCCTAGTCCCATAGAAGTACTCCCTGACGCCGAAGAGAGTTATCCTAGCCCCTTTATAAGTACTCGCTGACCCCAAGTGAGTTACCCTAATCCCTTATAACTACTCCCTGAACCAAAGTGAGTTACCCTAGCCCCTATATAAGCACTCCCTTGCCCCAAGTTAGTTATCCTAGCCCCTTTATATGTACTCTCTGACCGCAAGTGAGTTACCATAGTCCCATATAAGTACTCCCTGACCCCAAGTGAGTTACCTTAGTCCCATATAAGTACTCCCAGACCCCAAGTGAGTTACCCTAGTCCCATAAAAGTACTCCCTGACCCCAAGTGAGTTATCCTAGCCCCTTTATAAGTACTCCCTGACCCCATTTGAGTTACTTTATTCCCATATAAGTAATCCCTGACCCCAAGTGAGTTACCTTAGTCCCATATAAGTACTCGCAGACCCCAAGTGAGTTATCCTAGTCCCATAGAAGTACTCCCAGACCCAAAGTGAGTTACCCTAGCCCCTTTATAAGTACTCCCTGACCCCATGTGAGTTACCTTAGTCCCATATAAGTACTCCCAGACCCCAAGTGAGTTACCCTAGTCCCATAGAAGTACTCCCAGACCCCAAGTGAGTTACCCTAATCCCACAGAAGTACTCCCTGACCCCAAGTGAGTTACCCTAGCCCCTATATAAGCACTCCCTTACCCCAAATTAGTTATCCTAGCCCCTTTATATGTACTCTCTGACCGCAAGTGAGTTACCCTAGCCTCTATATAAGCAATCCCTTACCCCAAGTTAGTTACCCTAGCCCCTTTATAAGTACTCCCTGACCCCATGTGAGTTACCCTAGTCCCATATAAGTACTCCCTGACCCCAAGTGAGTTACCTTAGTCCCATATAAGTACTCCCATACCCCAAGAGAGTTACCCTAGTCCCATAGAAGTACTCCCAGACCCCAAGTTAGTTACCCTAGTCCCATAGAAGTACTCCTTGACCCCAAGTGAGTTACCATATCACCTTTATAAGTACTCCCTGACCCCAAGTGAGTTATCCTAGCCCCTTTATAAGTACTCCCTGATCCCAAGTGAGTTACCTTAGTCCCATATAAGTACTCCCAGACCCCAAGTGAGTTACCCTAATCCCACAGAAGTACTCCCTGACCCCAAGTGAGTTACCCTAGCCCCTATATAAGCAATCCCTTACCCCAAGTTAGTTATCCTAGCCCCTTTATATGTACTCTCTGACCGCAAGTGAGTTACCCTAGTCCCGTAGAAGTACTCCCTGACCCCAAGTGAGTTACCCTAGCCCCTTTATAAGTACTCCCTGACCCCATGTGAGTTACCCTAGTCCCATATAAGTACTCCCTGATCCCAAGTGAGTTACCTTAGTCCCATATAAGTACTCCCAGACCCCAAGTGAGTTACCCTAGCCCCTTTATAAGTACTCCCTGACCCCATGTGAGTTACCCTAGTCCCATATAAGTACTCCCTGACCCCAAGTGAGTTACCTTAGTCCCATATAAGTACTCATAGACCCCAAGTGAGTTACCCTAGTCCAATAAAAGTAGTCCCTGACCCCAAGTGATTTACCCTAGTCCCATAGAAATACTCCCTGACGCCGAAGTGAGTTATCCTAGCCCCTTTATAAGTACTCCCTGACCCCAAGTGAGTTATCCTAGCCCCTTTATAAGTACTCCCTGATCCCAAGTGAGTTACCTTAGTCCCATATAAGTACTCCCTGACCCCATGTGAGTTACCCTAGTCATATATAAGTACTCCCTGATCCCAAGTGAGTTACCTTAGTCCCATATAAGTACTCCCAGACCCCAAGTGAGTTACCCTAGCCCCTTTATAAGTACTCCCTGACCCCAAGTGAGTTATACTAGCCCCTTTATAAGTACTCCCTGATCCCAAGTGAGTTACCTTAGTCCCATATAAGTACTCCCAGACCCCAAGTGAGTTACCCTAGTCCCATAAAAGTACTCCCTGACCCCAAGTGAGTTACCCTAGTCACATAGAAGTACTCCCTGACGCCGAAGTGAGTTATCCTAGCCCCTTTATAAGTACTCCCTGACCCCAAGTGAGTTACCTTAGCCCCTTTATAAGTACTCCCTGACCCCATGTAAGTTACCTTAGTCCCATATAAGTACTCTCAGACCCCAAGTGAGTTACCCTAGTCCCATAGAAGTACTCCCAGACCCCAAGTGAGTTACCCTAATCTTACAGAAGTACTCCCTGACCCCAAGTGAGTTACCCTAGCCCCTATATAAGCACTCCCTTACCCCAAGTTAGTTATCCTAGCCCCTTTATATGTACTCTCTGACCGCAAGTGAGTTACCCTAGTCCCATAGAAGTACTCCCTGACCCCAAGTTATTTATCCTAGCCCCTTTATATGTACTCTCTGACCGCAAGTGAGTTAACCTAGTCCAATATAAGTACTCCTTGACCCAAAGTGAGTTACCCTAGCCCCTTTATAAGTACTCCCTGACCCCATGTGAGTTACCCTAGTCCCATATAAGTACTCCCTGACCCCAAGTGAGTTACCTTTGTCGCATATAAGTACTCCCAGACCCCAAGTGAGTTACCCTAGTCCCATAGAAGTACTCCCAGACCCCAAGTGAGTTACCCTAATCCCACAGAAGTACTCCCTGACCCCAAGTGAGTTACCCTAGCCCCTATATAAGCAATCCCTTACCCCAAGTTAGTTATCCTAGCCCCTTTATATGTACTCTCTGACCGCAAGTGAGTTACCCTAGTCCCGTAGAAGTACTCCCTGACCCCAAGTGAGTTACCATAGCCCCTTTATAAGTACTCCCTGACCCCATGTGAGTTACCCTAATCCCTTATAACTACTCCCTGAACCAAAGTGAGTTACCCTAGCCCCTATATAAGCACTCCCTTACCCCAAGTTAGTTATCCTAGCCCCTTTATATGTACTCTCTGACCGCAAGTGAGTTACCCTAGTCCCATTGAAGTACTCCCTGACCCCAAGTGAGTTACCATATCACCTTTATAAGTACTCCTTGACCCCAATTGAGTTATCCTAGCCCCTTTATATGTACTCTCTGACCGCAAGTGAGTTACCCTAGTCCCATAGAAGTACTCCCTGACCTCAAGTGAGTTACCATATCACCTTTATAAGTACTCCCTGACCCTAATCGAGTTATCCTAGCCCCTTTATATGTACTCTCTCACCGCAAGTGAGTTACCCTAGTCCCATAGAAGTACTCCCTGACCCCAAGTGAGTTACCATAGCTCCTTTATAAGTACTCCCTGACCCCAAGTGAGATACCCTAGTTCCATATAAGTACTCTACACCCCAAGTGAGTTACCCTAGTCCCATAGAAGTACTCCCAGACCCAAAGTGAGTTACCCTAATCCCACAGAAGTACTCCCTGACCCCAAGTGAGTTACCCTAGCCCCTATATAAGCAATCCCTTACACCAAGTTAGTTATCCCAGCCCCTTTATATGTACTCTCTGACCGCAAGTGAGTTACCCTAGTCCCATAGATGTACTCCCTGACCCCAAGTGAGTTACCATATCACCTTTATAAGTACTCCCTGGCCCCAAGTGAGTTATCCTAGCCCCTTTATATGTACTCTCTGACCGCAAGTGAGTTACCCTAGTCCCATAGAAGTACTCCCTGACCCCAAGTGAGTTACCATAGCCCCTTTATAAGTACTCCCTGACCCCAAGTGAGATACCCTAATCCCTTATAACTACTCCCTGAACCAAAGTGAGTTATCCTAGCCCCTATATAAGCACTCCCTTACCCGAAGTTAGTTATCCTAGCCCCTTTATATGTACTCTCTGACCGCAAGTGAGTTACCCTAGTCCCATAGAAGTACTCCCTGACCCCAAGTGAGTTACCATATCACCTTTATAAGTACTCCCTGACCCCAATTGAGTTATCCTATCCCCTTTATATGTACTCTCTGACCGCAAGTGAGTTACCCTAGTCCAATATAAGTACTCCTAGACCCAAAGTGAGTTACCCTAGCCCCTTTATAAGTACTCCCTGACCCCATGTGAGTTACCCTAGTCCCATATAAGTACTCCCTGATCCCAAGTGAGTTACCTTAGTCCCATATAAGTACTCCCACACCCCAAGTGAGTTACCCTAGCCCCTTTATAAGTACTCCCTGACCCCATGTGAGTTACCCTAGTCCCATATAAGTACTCCCTGACCCCAAGTGAGTTACCTTAGTCCCATATAAGTACTCATAGACCCCAAGTGAGTTACCCTAGTCCAATAAAAGTAGTCCCTGACCCCAAGTGATTTACCCTAGTCCCATAGAAGTACTCCCTGACGCCGAAGTGAGTTATCCTAGCCCCTTTATAAGTACTCCCTGACCCCAAGTGAGTTATCCTAGCCCCTTTATAAGTACTCCCTGATCCCAAGTGAGTTACCTTAGTCCCATATAAGTACTCCCAGACCCCAAGTGAGTTACCCTAGTCCCATAAAAGTACTCCCTGACCCCAAGTGAGTTACCCTAGTCCCATAGAAGTACTCCCTGACGCCGAAGTGAGTTATCCTAGCCCCTTTATAAGTACTCCCTGACCCCAAGTGAGTTACCATAGCCCCATTATAAGTACTCCCTGACCCCATGTGAGTTACCTTAGTCCCATAGAAGTACTCCCTGACGCCGAAGTGAGTTATCCTAGCCCCTTTATAAGTACTCCCAGACCCCAAGTAAGTTACCCTAATCTTACAGAAGTACTCCCTGACCCCAAGTGAGTTACCCTAGCCCCTATATAAGCACTCCCTTACCCCAAGTTAGTTATCCTAGCCCCTTTATATGTACTCTCTGACCGCAAGTGAGTTACCCTAGTCCCATAGAAGTACTCCCTGACCCCATGTGAGTTACCCTAATCCCTTATAACTACTCCCTGAACCAAAATGAGTTACCCTAACCCCTATATAAGCACTCCCTTACACCAAGATAGTTATCCTAGCCCCTTTATATGTACTCTCTGACCGCAAGTGAGTTACCCTAGTCCCATAGAAGTACTCCCTGACCCCAAGTGAGTTACCATATCACCTTTATAAGTACTCCCTGACCACAAGTGAGTTATCCTAGCCCCTTTATAAGTACTCCCTGACCCCAAGTGAGTTATCCTAGCCCCTTTATAAGTACTCCCTGATACCAAGTGAGTTACCTTAGTCCCATATAAGTACTCCCAGACCCCAAGTGAGTTACCCTAGTCCCATAAAAGTACTCCCTGACCCCAAGTGAGTTACCCTAGTCGCATAGAAGTACTCCCTGACGCCGAAGTGAGTTATCCTAGCCCCTTTATAAGTACTCCCTGACCCCAAGTGAGTTACCTTAGCCCCTTTATAAGTACTCCCTGACCCCATGTGAGTTACCTTAGTCCCACAGAAGTACTCCCTGACCCCAAATGAGTTACCCTAGCCCCTATATAAGCACTCCCTTACCCCAAATTAGTTATCCTAGCCCATTTATATGTACTCTCTGACCGCAAGTGAGTTACCCTAGTCCCATAGAAGTACTCCCTGACCCCAAGTGAGTTATCCTATCCCCTTTATATGTACTCTCTGACCGCAAGTGAGTTACCCTAGTCCCATAGAAGTACTCCCTGACGCCGAAGTGAGTTATCCTAGCCCGTTTATAAGTACTCCCTGACCCCAAGTGAGTTACCTTAGCCCCTTTATAAGTACTCCCTGAACCTATGTGAGTTACCTTAGTCCCACAGAAGTACTCCCTGACCCCAAGTGAGTTACCCTAGCCCCTATATAAGCACTCCCTTACCCCAAATTAGTTATCCTAGCCCCTTTATATGTACTCTCTGACCGCAAGTGAGTTACCCTAGTCCCATAGAAGTACTCCCTGACCCCAAGTGAGTTATCCTATCCCCTTTATATGTACTCTCTGACCGCAAGTGAGTTACCCTAGTCCCATAGAAGTACTCCCTGACCCCAATTGAGTTATCCTATCCCCTTTATATGTACTCTCTGACCGCAAGTGAGTTACCCTAGTCCCTTAGAAGTTCTCCCTGACCCCAAGTGAGTTACCATAGCTCCTTTATAAGTACTCCCTGACCCCAAGTGAGATACCCTAGTTCCATATAACTACTCCCACACCCCAAGTGAGTTACCCTAGTCCCTTAGAAGTACTCCCAGACCCCAAGTGAGTTACCCTAATCCCACAGAAATACTCCCTGACCCCTAGTGAGTTACCCTATCCCCTATATAAGCAATCCCTTACCCCAAGTTAGTTATCCTAGCCCCTTTATATGTACTCTCTGACCGCAAGTGAGTTACCCTAGTCCCATAGATGTACTACCTGACCCCAAGTGAGTTACCATATCACCTTTATAAGTACTACCTGACCCCAAGTGAGTTATCCTAGCCCCTTTATATGTACTCTCTGACCGCAAGTGAGTTACCCTAGTCCCATAGAAGTACTCCCTGACCCCAAGTGAGTTATCATAGCCCCTTTATAAGTACTCCCTGACCCCAAGTGAGTTACCCTAATCCCTCATAACTACTCCCTGAACCAAAGTGAGTTATCCTAGCCCCTATATAAGCACTCCCTTACCCCAAGTTAGTTATCCTAGCCCCTTTATATGTACTCTCTGACCGCAAGTGAGTTACCCTAGTCCCATAGAAGTACTCCCTGACCCCAAGTGAGTTACCATATCACCTTTATAAGTACTCCCTGACCCCAATTGAGTTATCCTATCCCCTTTATATGTACTCTCTGACCGCAAGTGAGTTACCCTAGTACAATATAAGTACCCCTAGACCCTAAGTGAGTTACCCTAGCCCCTTTATAAGTACTCCCTGACCCCATGTGAGTTACCCTAGTCCCATATAAGTACTCCCTGATCCCAAGTGAGTTACCTTAGTCCCATATAAGTACTCCCAGACCCCAAGTGAGTTACCCTAGCCTCTTTATAAGTACTCCCTGACCCCATGTGAGTTACCCTAGTCCCATATAAGTACTCCCTGACCCCAAGTGAGTTACCTTAGTCCCATATAAGTACTCATAGACCCCAAGTGAGTTACCCTAGTCCAATAAAAGTAGTCCCTGACCCCAAGTGATTTACCCTAGTCCCATAGAAGTACTCCCTGACGCCGAAGTGAGTTATCCTAGCCCCTTTATAAGTACTCCCTGACCCCAAGTGAGTTATCCTAGCCCCTTTATAAGTACTCCCTGATCCCAAGTGAGTTACCTTAGTCCCATATAAGTACTCCCAGACCCCAAGTGAGTTACCCTAGTCCCATAAAAGTACTCCCTGACCCCAAGTGAGTTACCCTAGTCCCATAGAAGTACTCCCTGACGCCGAAGTGAGTTATCCTAGCCCCTTTATAAGTACTCCCTGACCCCAAGTGAGTTACCTTAGCCCCTTTATAAGTACTCCCTGACCCCATGTGAGTTACCTTAGTCCCATATAAGTACTCTCAGACCCCAAGTGAGTTATCCTAGCCCCTCTATAAGTACTCCCTGACCCCATTTGAGTTACCCTAGTCCCATATAAGTAATCCCTGACCCCAAGTGAATTACCTTAGTCCTATATAAATACTCCCTGACCCCAAGTGAGTTATCCTAGCCCCTTTATATGTACTCTCTGACCGCAAGTGATTTACCCTATTCCCTATATAAGCACTCCCTTACCCCAAGTGAGTTACCCTAGTCCCATAGAAGTACTACCTGACCCCAAGTGAGTTACCATATCACCTTTATAAGTACTCCCTGACCCCAAGTGAGTAATCCAAGCCCATTTATATGTACTCTCTGGCCGCAAGTGAGTTACTCTAGTCCAATATAAGTACTCCTTGACCCAAAGTGAGTTACCCTAGCCCCTTTATATGTACTCTCTGACCGCAAGTGAGTTACCCTAGTCCCATAGAAGTACTCCCTGACCCCAAGTGAGTTACCATATCACCTTTATAAGTACTCCTTGACCCCAATTGAGTTATCCTAGCCCCTTTATATGTACTCTCTGACCGCAAGTGAGTTACCCTAGTCCCATAGAAGTACTCCCTGACCTCAAGTGAGTTACCATATCACCTTTATAAGTACTCCCTGACCCTAATCGAGTTATCCTAGCCCCTTTATATGTACTCTCTGACCGCAAGTGAGTTACCCTAGTCCCATAGAAGTACTCCCTGACCCCAAGTGAGTTACCATAGCTCCTTTATAAGTACTCCCTGACCCCAAGTGAGATACCCTTGTTCCATATAAGTACTCCTACACCCCAAGTGAGTTACCCTAGTCCCATAGAAGTACTCCCAGACCCAAAGTGAGTTACCCTAATCCCACAGAAGTACTCCCTGACCCCAAGTGAGTTACCCTAGCCCCTATATAAGCAATCCCTTACACCAAGTTAGTTATCCCAGCCCCTTTATATGTACTCTCTGACCGCAAGTGAGTTACCCTAGTCCCATAGATGTACTCCCTGACCCCAAGTGAGTTACCATATCACCTTTATAAGTACTCCCTGGCCCCAAGTGAGTTATCCTAGCCCCTTTATATGTACTCTCTGACCGCAAGTGAGTTACCCTAGTCCCATAGAAGTACTCCCTGACCCCAAGTGAGTTACCATAGCCCCTTTATAAGTACTCCCTGACCCCAAGTGAGTTACCCTAATCCCTTATAACTACTCCCTGAACCAAAGTGAGTTATCCTAGCCCCTATATAAGCACTCCCTTACCCCAAGTTAGTTATCCTAGCCCCTTTATATGTACTCTCTGACCGCAAGTGAGTTACCCTAGTCCCATAGAAGTACTCCCTGACCCCAAGTGAGTTACCATACCACCTTTATAAGTACTCCCTGACCCCAATTGAGTTATCCTATCCCCTTTATATGTACTCTCTGACCGCAAGTGAGTTACCCTAGTTCAATATAATTACTCCTAGACCCAAAGTGAGTTACCCTAGCCCCTTTATAAGTACTCCCTGACCCCATGTGAGTTACCCTAGTCCCATATAAGTACTCCCTGATCCCAAGTGAGTTACCTTAGTCCCATATAAGTACTCATAGACCCCAAGTGAGTTACCCTAGTCCAATAAAAGTAGTCCCTGACCCCAAGTGATTTACCCTAGTCCCATAGAAGTACTCCCTGACGCCGAAGTGAGTTATCCTAGCCCCTTTATAAGTACTCCCTGACCCCAAGTGAGTTATCCTAGCCCCTTTATAAGTACTCCCTGATCCCAAGTGAGTTACCTTAGTCCCATATAAGTACTCCCAGACCCCAAGTGAGTTACCCTAGTCCCATAAAAGTACTCCCTGACCCCAAGTGAGTTACCCTAGTCCCATAGAAGTACTCCCTGACGCCGAAGTGAGTTATCCTAGCCCCTTTATAAGTACTCCCTGACCCCAAGTGAGTTACCTTAGCCCCTTTATAAGTACTCCCTGACCCCATGTGAGTTACCGTAGTCCCATAGAAGTACTCCCTGACGCCGAAGTGAGTTATCCTAGCCCCTTTATAAGTACTCCCAGACCCCAAGTGAGTTACCCTAATCTTACAGAAGTACTCCCTGACCCCAAGTGAGTTACCCTAGCCCCTATATAAGCACTCCCTTACCCCAAGTTAGTTATCCTAGCCCCTTTATATGTACTCTCTGACCGCAAGTGAGTTACCCTAGTCCCATAGAAGTACTCCCTGACCCCATGTGAGTTACCCTAATCCCTTATAACTACTCCCTGAACCAAAGTGAGTTACCCTAACCCCTATATAAGCACTCCCTTACCCCAAGATAGTTATCCTAGCCCCTTTATATGTACTCTCTGACCGCAAGTGAGTTACCCTAGTCCCATAGAAGTACTCCCTGACCCCAAGTGAGTTACCATATCACCTTTATAAGTACTCCCTGACCCCAAGTGAGTTATCCTAGCCCCTTTATAAGTACTCCCTGACCCCAAGTGAGTTATCCTAGCCCCTTTATAAGTACTCCCTGATACCAAGTGAGTTACCTTAGTCCCATATAAGTACACCCAGACCCCAAGTGAGTTACCCTAGTCCCATAAAAGTACTCCCTGACCCCAAGTGAGTTATCCTATCCCCTTTATATGTACTCTCTGACCGCAAGTGAGTTACCCTAGTCCCATAGAAGTACTCCCTGACCCCAATTGAGTTATCCTATCCCCTTTATATGTACTCTCTGACCGCAAGTGAGTTACCCTAGTCCCTTAGAAGTTCTCCCTGACCCCAAGTGAGTTACCATAGCTCCTTTATAAGTACTCCCTGACCCCAAGTGAGATACCCTAGTTCCATATAACTACTCCCACACCCCAAGTGAGTTACCCTAGTCCCTTAGAAGTACTCCCAGACCCCAAGTGAGTTACCCTAATCCCACAGAAATACTCCCTGACCCCTAGTGAGTTACCCTATCCCCTATATAAGCAATCCCTTACCCCAAGTTAGTTATCCCAGCCCCTTTATATGTACTCTCTGACCGCAAGTGAGTTACCCTAGTCCCATAGATGTACTCCCTGACCCCAAGTGAGTTACCATATCACCTTTATAAGTACTCCCTGGCCCCAAGTGAGTTATCCTAGCCCCTTTATATGTACTCTCTGACCGCAAGTGAGTTACCCTAGTCCCATAGAAGTACTCCCTGACCCCAAGTGAGTTACCATAGCCCCTTTATAAGTACTCCCTGACCCCAAGTGAGTTACCCTAATCCCTTATAACTACTCCCTGAACCAAAGTGAGTTATCCTAGCCCCTATATAAGCACTCCCTTACCCCAAGTTAGTTATCCTAGCCCCTTTATATGTACTCTCTGACCGCAAGTGAGTTACCCTAGTCCCATAGAAGTACTCCCTGACCCCAAGTGAGTTACCATATCACCTTTATAAGTACTCCCTGACCCCAATTGAGTTATCCTATCCCCTTTATATGTACTCTCTGACCGCAAGTGAGTTACCCTAGTCCCATATAAGTACTCCCAGACCCCAAGTGAGTTACCCTAGTCCCATAGAAGTACTCCCTGACGCCGAAGTGAGTTATCCTATCCCCTTTATAAGTACTCTTTGACCCCAAGTGAGTTATCCTAGCCCCTTTATAAGTACTCCCTGACCCCATTTGAGTTACCCTAGTCCCATATAAGTAATCCCTGACCCCAAGCGAATTACCTTAGTCCTATATAAATACTCCCTGACCCCAAGTGAGTTATCTTAGCCCCTTTATATGTACTCTCTGACCGCAAGTGAGTTACCCTAGTCCAATATAAGTACTCCTTGACCCAAAGTGAGTTACCCTATTCCCTATATAAGCACTCCCTTACCCCAAGTGAGTTACCCTAGTCCCATAGAAGTACTACCTGACCCCAAGTGAGTTACCATATCACCTTTATAAGTACTCCCTGACCGCAAGTGAGTTATCCAAGCCCATTTATATGTACTCTCTGGCCGCAAGTGAGTTACTCTAGTCCAATATAAGTACTCCTTAACCCAAAGTGAGTTACCCTAGCCCCTTTATAAGTACTCCCTGACCCATGTGAGTTACCCTAGTCCCATAGAAGTACTCCCTGACCCCAAGTGAGTTACCATAGCCCCTTTATAAGTACTCGCTGACCCCAAGTGAGTTACCCTAATCCCTTATAACTACTCCCTGAACCAAAGTGAGCTACCCTAGCCCCTAAATAAGCACTCCCTTGCCCCAAGTTAGTTATCCTAGCCCCTTTATATGTACTCTCTGACCGCAAGTGAGTTACCATAGTCCCATAAAAGTACTCCCTGACCCCAAGTGAGTTACCCTAGTCCCATAGAAGTACTCCCTGACGCCGAAGTGAGTTATCCTAGCCCCTTTATAAGTACTCCCTGACCCCAAGTGAGTTACCTTAGCCCCTTTATAAGTACTCCCTGACCCCATGTGAGTTACCATAGTCCCATAGAAGTACTCCCTGACGCCGAAGTGAGTTATCCTAGCCCCTTTATAAGTACTCCCAGACCCCAAGTGAGTTACCCTAATCTTACAGAAGTACTCCCTGACCCCAAGTGAGTTACCCTAGCCCCTATATAAGCACTCCCTTACCCCAAGTTAGTTATCCTAGCCCCTTTATATGTACTCTCTGACCGCAAGTGAGTTACCCTAGTCCCATAGAAGTACTCCCTGACCCCATGTGAGTTACCCTAATCCCTTATAACTACTCCCTGAACCAAAGTGAGTTACCCTAACCCCTATATAAGCACTCCCTTACCCCAAGATAGTTATCCTAGCCCCTTTATATGTACTCTCTGACCGCAAGTGAGTTACCCTAGTCCCATAGAAGTACTCCCTGACCCCAAGTGAGTTACCATATCACCTTTATAAGTACTCCCTGACCCCAAGTGAGTTATCCTAGCCCCTTTATAAGTACTCCCTGACCCCAAGTGAGTTATCCTAGCCCCTTTATAAGTACTCCCTGATACCAAGTGAGTTACCTTAGTCCCATATAAGTACTCCCAGACCCCAAGTGAGTTACCCTAGTCCCATAAAAGTACTCCCTGACCCCAAGTGAGTTACCCTAGTCCCATAGAAGTACTCCCTGACGCCGAAGTTAGATATCCTAGCCCCTTTATAAGTACTCCCTGACCCCAAGTGAGTTACCTTAGCCCCTTTATAAGTACTCCCTGACCCCATGTGAGTTACCTTAGTCCCACAGAAGTACTCCCTGACCCCAAGTGAGTTATCCTATCCCCTTTATATGTACTCTCTGACCGCAAGTGAGTTACCCTAGTCCCATAGAAGTACTCCTGACCCCAATTGAGTTATCCTATCCCCTTTATATGTACTCTCTGACCGCAAGTGAGTTACCCTAGTCCCATAGAAGTACTCCCTGACCCCAAGTGAGATACCCTAGTTCCATATAACTACTCCCACACCCCAAGTGAGTTACCCTAGTCCAATAAAAGTAGTCCCTGACCCCAAGTGATTTACCCTAGTCCCATAGAAGTACTCCCTGACGCCGAAGTGAGTTATCCTAGCCCCTTTATAAGTACTCCCTGACCCCAAGTGAGTTATCCTAGCCCCTTTATAAGTACTCCTGATCCCAAGTGAGTTACCTTAGTCCCATATAAGTACTCCAGACCCCAAGTGAGTTACCCTAGTCCCATAAAAGTACTCCCTGACCCCAAGTGAGTTACCCTAGTCCATAGAAGTACTCCCTGACGCCGAAGTGAGTTATCCTAGCCCCTTCTATAAGTACTCCCTGACCCCAAGTGAGTTACCTTAGCCCCTTTATAAGTACTCCCTGACCCCATGTGAGTTTCCTTAGTCCCATATAAGTACTCTCAGACCCCAAGTGAGTTATCCTAGCCCCTCTATAAGTACTCCCTGACCCCATTTGAGTTACCCTAGTCCCATATAAGTAATCCCTGACCCCAAGTGAATTACCTTAGTCCTATATAAATACTCCCTGACCCCAAGTGAGTTATCCTAGCCCTTTATATGTACTCTCTGACCGCAAGTGATTTACCCTATTCCCTATATAAGCACTCCCTTACCCCAAGTGAGTTACCTAGTCCCATAGAAGTACTACCTGACCCCAAGTGAGTTACATATCACCTTTATAAGTACTCCCTGACCCCAAGTGAGTAATCCAAGCCCATTTATATGTACTCTCTGGCCGCAAGTGAGTTACTCTAGTCCAATATAAGTACTCCTTGACCCAAAGTGAGTTACCCTAGCCCCTTTATATGTACTCTTACCGCAAGTGAGTTACCCTAGTCCCATAGAAGTACTCCCTGACCCCAAGTGAGTTACCATATCACCTTTATAAGTACTCCTAGACCCCAATTGAGTTATCCTAGCCCCTTTATATGTACTCTCTGACGCAAGTGAGTTACCCTAGTCCCATAGAAGTACTCCCTGACCTCAAGTGAGTTACCATATCACCTTTATAAGTACTCCCTGACCCTAATCGAGTTATCCTAGCCCCTTTATATGTACTCTCTGACCGCAGTGAGTTACCCTAGTCCCATAGAAGTACTCCCTGACCCCAAGTGAGTTACCATATCACCTTTATAAGTACTCCTTGACCCCAATTGAGTTATCCTAGCCCCTTTATATGTACTCTCTGACCACAAGTGAGTTACCCTAGTCCCATAGAAGTACTCCCTGACCTCAAGTGAGTTACCATATCACCTTTATAAGTACTCCCTGACCCTAATCGAGTTATCCTAGCCCCTTTATATGTACTCTCTGACCGCAAGTGAGTTACCCTAGTCCCATAGAAGTACTCCCTGACCCCAAGTGAGTTACCATAGCTCCTTTATAAGTACTCCCTGACCCCAAGTGAGATACCCTTGTTCCATATAAGTACTCCTACACCCCAAGTGAGTTACCCTAGTCCCATAGAAGTACTCCCAGACCCAAAGTGAGTTACCCTAATCCCACAGAAGTACTCCCTGACCCCAAGTGAGTTACCCTAGCCCCTATATAAGCAATCCCTTACACCAAGTTAGTTATCCCAGCCCCTTTATATGTACTCTCTGACCGCAAGTGAGTTACCCTAGTCCCATAGATGTACTCCCTGACCCCAAGTGAGTTACCATATCACCTTTATAAGTACTCCCTGGCCCCAAGTGAGTTATCCTAGCCCCTTTATATGTACTCTCTGACCGCAAGTGAGTTACCCTAGTCCCATAGAAGTACTCCCTGACCCCAAGTGAGTTACCATAGCCCCTTTATAAGTACTCCCTGACCCCAAGTGAGTTACCCTAATCCCTTATAACTACTCCCTGAACCAAAGTGAGTTATCCTAGCCCCTATATAAGCACTCCCTTACCCCAAGTTAGTTATCCTAGCCCCTTTATATGTACTCTCTGACCGCAAGTGAGTTACCCTAGTCCCATAGAAGTACTCCCTGACCCCAAGTGAGTTACCATACCACCTTTATAAGTACTCCCTGACCCCAATTGAGTTATCCTATCCCCTTTATATGTACTCTCTGACCGCAAGTGAGTTACCCTAGTCCAATATAAGTACTCCTAGACCCAAAGTGAGTTACCCTAGCCCCTTTATAAGTACTCCCTGACCCCATGTGAGTTACCCTAGTCCCATATAAGTACTCCCTGATCCCAAGTGAGTTACCTTAGTCCCATATAAGTACTCCCAGACCCCAAGTGAGTTACCCTAGCCCCTTTATAAGTACTCCCTGACCCCATGTGAGTTACCCTAGTCCCATATAAGTACTCCCTGACCCCAAGTGAGTTACCTTAGTCCCATATAAGTACTCATAGACCCCAAGTGAGTTACCCTAGTCCAATAAAAGTAGTCCCTGACCCCAAGTGATTTACCCTAGTCCCATAGAAGTACTCCCTGACGCCGAAGTGAGTTATCCTAGCCCCTTTATAAGTACTCCCTGACCCCAAGTGAGTTATCCTAGCCCCTTTATAAGTACTCCCTGATCCCAAGTGAGTTACCTTAGTCCCATATAAGTACTCCCAGACCCCAAGTGAGTTACCCTAGTCCCATAAAAGTACTCCCTGACCCCAAGTGAGTTACCCTAGTCCCATAGAAGTACTCCCTGACGCCGAAGTGAGTTATCCTAGCCCCTTTATAAGTACTCCCTGACCCCAAGTGAGTTACCTTAGCCCCTTTATAAGTACTCCCTGACCCCATGTGAGTTACCGTAGTCCCATAGAAGTACTCCCTGACGCCGAAGTGAGTTATCCTAGCCCCTTTATAAGTACTCCCAGACCCCAAGTGAGTTACCCTAATCTTACAGAAGTACTCCCTGACCCCAAGTGAGTTACCCTAGCCCCTATATAAGCACTCCCTTACCCCAAGTTAGTTATCCTAGCCCCTTTATATGTACTCTCTGACCGCAAGTGAGTTACCCTAGTCCCATAGAAGTACTCCCTGACCCCAAGTGAGTTACCATATCACCTTTATAAGTACTCCCTGGCCCCAAGTGAGTTATCCTAGCCCCTTTATATGTACTCTCTGACCGCAAGTGAGTTACCCTAGTCCCATAGAAGTACTCCCTGACCCCAAGTGAGTTACCATAGCCCCTTTATAAGTACTCCCTGACCCCAAGTGAGTTACCCTAATCCCTTATAACTACTCCCTGAACCAAAGTGAGTTATCCTAGCCCCTATATAAGCACTCCCTTACCCCAAGTTAGTTATCCTAGCCCCTTTATATGTACTCTCTGACCGCAAGTGAGTTACCCTAGTCCCATAGAAGTACTCCCTGACCCCAAGTGAGTTACCATACCACCTTTATAAGTACTCCCTGACCCCAATTGAGTTATCCTATCCCCTTTATATGTACTCTCTGACCGCAAGTGAGTTACCCTAGTCCAATATAAGTACTCCTAGACCCAAAGTGAGTTACCCTAGCCCCTTTATAAGTACTCCCTGACCCCATGTGAGTTACCCTAGTCCCATATAAGTACTCCCTGATCCCAAGTGAGTTACCTTAGTCCCATATAAGTACTCCCAGACCCCAAGTGAGTTACCCTAGCCCCTTTATAAGTACTCCCTGACCCCATGTGAGTTACCCTAGTCCCATATAAGTACTCCCTGACCCCAAGTGAGTTACCTTAGTCCCATATAAGTACTCATAGACCCCAAGTGAGTTACCCTAGTCCAATAAAAGTAGTCCCTGACCCCAAGTGATTTACCCTAGTCCCATAGAAGTACTCCCTGACGCCGAAGTGAGTTATCCTAGCCCCTTTATAAGTACTCCCTGACCCCAAGTGAGTTATCCTAGCCCCTTTATAAGTACTCCCTGATCCCAAGTGAGTTACCTTAGTCCCATATAAGTACTCCCAGACCCCAAGTGAGTTACCCTAGTCCCATAAAAGTACTCCCTGACCCCAAGTGAGTTACCCTAGTCCCATAGAAGTACTCCCTGACGCCGAAGTGAGTTATCCTAGCCCCTTTATAAGTACTCCCTGACCCCAAGTGAGTTACCTTAGCCCCTTTATAAGTACTCCCTGACCCCATGTGAGTTACCGTAGTCCCATAGAAGTACTCCCTGACGCCGAAGTGAGTTATCCTAGCCCCTTTATAAGTACTCCCAGACCCCAAGTGAGTTACCCTAATCTTACAGAAGTACTCCCTGACCCCAAGTGAGTTACCCTAGCCCCTATATAAGCACTCCCTTACCCCAAGTTAGTTATCCTAGCCCCTTTATATGTACTCTCTGACCGCAAGTGAGTTACCCTAGTCCCATAGAAGTACTCCCTGACCCCATGTGAGTTACCCTAATCCCTTATAACTACTCCCTGAACCAAAGTGAGTTACCCTAACCCCTATATAAGCACTCCCTTACCCCAAGATAGTTATCCTAGCCCCTTTATATGTACTCTCTGACCGCAAGTGAGTTACCCTAGTCCCATAGAAGTACTCCCTGACCCCAAGTGAGTTACCATATCACCTTTATAAGTACTCCCTGACCCCAAGTGAGTTATCCTAGCCCCTTTATAAGTACTCCCTGACCCCAAGTGAGTTATCCTAGCCCCTTTATAAGTACTCCCTGATACCAAGTGAGTTACCTTAGTCCCATATAAGTACACCCAGACCCCAAGTGAGTTAACCTAGTCCCATAAAAGTACTCCCTGACCCCAAGTGAGTTACCCTAGTCCCATAGAAGTACTCCCTGACGCCGAAGTTAGTTATCCTAGCCCCTTTATAAGTACTCCCTGACCCCAAGTGAGTTACCTTAGCCCCTTTATAAGTACTCCCTGACCCCATGTGAGTTACCTTAGTCCCACAGAAGTACTCCCTGACCCCAAGTGAGTTACCCTAGCCCCTATAGAAGCACTCCCTTACCACAAATTAGTTATCCTAGCCCATTTATATGTACTCTCTGACCGCAAGTGAGTTACCCTAGTCCCATAGAAGTACTCCCTGACCCCAAGTGAGTTATCCTATCCCCTTTATATGTACCCTCTGACCGCAAGTGAGTTACCCTAGTCCCATAGAAGTACTCCCTGACCCCAATTGAGTTATCCTATCCCCTTTATATGTACTCTCTGACCGCAAGTGAGTTACCCTAGTCCCATAGAAGTACTCCCTGACCCCAAGTGAGTTACCATAGCTCCTTTATAAGTACTCCCTGACCCCAAGTGAGATACCCTAGTTCCATATAACTACTCCCACACCCCAAGTGAGTTACCCTAGTCCCTTAGAAGTACTCCCAGACCCCAAGTGAGTTACCCTAATCCCACAGAAATACTCCCTGACCCCTAGTGAGTTACCCTAGCCCCTATATAAGCAATCCCTTACCCCAAGTTAGTTATCCTAGCCCCTTTATATGTACTCTCTGACCGCAAGTGAGTTACCCTAGTCCCATAGATGTACTCCCTGACCCCAAGTGAGTTACCATATCACCTTTATAAGTACTACCTGACCCCAAGTGAGTTATCCTAGCCCCTTTATATGTACTCTCTGACCGCAAGTGAATTACCCTAGTCCCATAGAAGTACTCCCTGACCCCAAGTGAGTTACCATAGCCCCTTTATAAGTACTCCCTGACCCCAAGTGAGTTACCCTAATCCCTTATAACTACTCCCTGAACCAAAGTGAGTTATCCTAGCCCCTATATAAGCACTCCTTTACCCCAAGTTAGTTATCCTAGCCCCTTTATATGTACTCTCTGACCGCAAGTGAGTTACCCTAGTCCCATAGAAGTACTCCCTGACCCCAAGTGAGTTACCATATCACCTTTATAAGTACTCCCTGACCCCAATTGAGTTATCCTATCCCCTTTATATGTACTCTCTGACCGCAAGTGAGTTACCCTAGTCCCATATAAGTACTCCCAGACCCCAAGTGAGTTACCCTAGTCCCATAGAAGTACTCCCTGACGCCGAAGTGAGTTATCCTATCCCCTTTATAAGTACTCCCTGACCCCAAGTGAGTTATCCTAGCCCCTTTATAAGTACTCCCTGACCCCATTTGAGTTACCCTAGTCCCATATAAGTAATCCCTGACCCCAAGCGAATTACCTTAGTCCTATATAAATACTCCCTGACCCCAAGTGAGTTATCCTAGCCCCTTTATATGTACTCTCTGACCGCAAGTGAGTTACCCTAGTCCAATATAAGTACTCCTTGACCCAAAGTGAGTTACCCTATTCCCTATATAAGCACTCCCTTACCCCAAGTGAGTTACCCTAGTCCCATAGAAGTACTACCTGACCCCAAGTGAGTTACCATATCACCTTTATAAGTACTCCCTGACCGCATGTGAGTTATCCAAGCCCATTTATATGTACTCTCTGGCCGCAAGTGAGTTACTCTAGTCCAATATAAGTACTCCTTAAACCAAAGTGAGTTACCCTAGCCCCTTTATAAGTACTCCCTGACCCATGTGATTTACCCTAGTCCCATAGAAGTACTCCCTGACCCCAAGTGAGTTACCATAGCCCCTTTATAAGTACTCGCTGACCCCAAGTGAGTTACCCTAATCCCTTATAACTACTCCCTGAACCAAAGTGAGTTACCCTAGCTCCTAAATAAGCACTCCCTTGCCCCAAGTTAGTTATCCTAGCCCCTTTATATGTACTCTCTGACCGCAAGTGAGTTACCATAGTCCCATAGAAGTACTCCCTGACCCCAAGTGAGTTACCTTAGTCCCATATAAGTACTCATAGACCCCAAGTGAGTTACCCTAGTCCAATAAAAGTAGTCCCTGACCCCAAGTGATTTACCCTAGTCCCATAGAAGTACTCCCTGACGCCGAAGTGAGTTATCCTAGCCCCTTTATAAGTACTCCCTGACCCCAAGTGAGTTATCCTAGCCCCTTTATAAGTACTCCCTGATCCCAAGTGAGTTACCTTAGTCCCATATAAGTACTCCCAGACCCCAAGTGAGTTACCCTAGTCCCATAAAAGTACTCCCTGACCCCAAGTGAGTTACCCTAGTCCCATAGAAGTACTCCCTGACGCCGAAGTGAGTTATCCTAGCCCCTTTATAAGTACTCCCTGACCCCAAGTGAGTTACCTTAGCCCCTTTATAAGTACTCCCTGACCCCATGTGAGTTACCGTAGTCCCATAGAAGTACTCCCTGACGCCGAAGTGAGTTAATCTAGCCCCTTTATAAGTACTCCCAGACCCCAAGTGAGTTACCCTAATCTTACAGAAGTACTCCCTGACCCCAAGTGAGTTACCCTAGCCCCTATATAAGCACTCCCTTACCCCAAGTTAGTTATCCTAGCCCCTTTATATGTACTCTCTGACCGCAAGTGAGTTACCCTAGTCCCATAGAAGTACTCCCTGACCCCATGTGAGTTACCCTAATCCCTTATAACTACTCCCTGAACCAAAGTGAGTTACCCTAACCCCTATATAAGCACTCCCTTACCCCTAGATAGTTATCCTAGCCCCTTTATATGTACTCTCTGACCGCAAGTGAGTTACCCTAGTCCCATAGAAGTACTCCCTGACCCCAAGTGAGTTACCATATCACCTTTATAAGTACTCCCTGACCCCAAGTGAGTTATCCTAGCCCCTTTATAAGTACTCCCTGACCCCAAGTGAGTTATCCTAGCCCCTTTATAAGTACTCCCTGATACCAAGTGAGTTACCTTAGTCCCATATAAGTACTCCCAGACCCCAAGTGAGTTACCCTAGTCCCATAAAAGTACTCCCTGACCCCAAGTGAGTTACCCTAGTCCCATAGAAGTACTCCCTGACGCCGAAGTTAGTTATCCTAGCCCCTTTATAAGTACTCCCTGACCCCAAGTGAGTTACCTTAGCCCCTTTATAAGTACTCCCTGACCCCATGTGAGTTACCTTAGTCCCACAGAAGTACTCCCTGACCCCAAGTGAGTTACCCTAGCCCCTATATAAGCACTCCCTTACCCCAAATTAGTTATCCTAGCCCATTTATATGTACTCTCTGACCGCAAGTGAGTTACCCTAGTCCCATAGAAGTACTCCCTGACCCCAAGTGAGTTATCCTATCCCCTTTATATGTACTCTCTGACCGCAAGTGAGTTACCCTAGTCCCATAGAAGTACTCCCTGACCCCAATTGAGTTATCCTATCCCCTTTATATGTACTCTCTGACCGCAAGTGAGTTACCCTAGTCCCATAGAAGTACTCCCTGACCCCAAGTGAGTTACCATAGCTCCTTTATAAGTACTCCCTGACCCCAAGTGAGATACCCTAGTTCCATATAACTACTCCCACACCCCAAGTGAGTTACCCTAGTCCCTTAGAAGTACTCCCAGACCCCAAGTGAGTTACCCTAATCCCACAGAAATACTCCCTGACCCCTAGTGAGTTACCCTAGCCCCTATATAAGCAATCCCTTACCCCAAGTTAGTTATCCTAGCCCCTTTATATGTACTCTCTGACCGCAAGTGAGTTACCCTAGTCCCATAGATGTACTCCCTGACCCCAAGTGAGTTACCATATCACCTTTATAAGTACTACCTGACCCCAAGTGAGTTATCCTAGCCCCTTTATATGTACTCTCTGACCGCAAGTGAATTACCCTAGTCCCATAGAAGTACTCCCTGACCCCAAGTGAGTTACCATAGCCCCTTTATAAGTACTCCCTGACCCCAAGAGAGTTACCCTAATCCCTTATAACTACTCCCTGAACCAAAGTGAGTTATCCTAGCCCCTATATAAGCACTCCCTTACCCCAAGTTAGTTATCCTAGCCCCTTTATATGTACTCTCTGACCGCAAGTGAGTTACCCTAGTCCCATAGAAGTACTCCCTGACCCCAAGTGAGTTACCATATCACCTTTATAAGTACTCCCTGACCCCAATTGAGTTATCCTATCCCCTTTATATGTACTCTCTGACCGCAAGTGAGTTACCCTAGTCCCATATAAGTACTCCCAGACCCCAAGTGAGTTACCCTAGTCCCATAGAAGTACTCCCTGACGCCGAAGTGAGTTATCCTATCCCCTTTATAAGTACTCCCTGACCCCAAGTGAGTTATCCTAGCCCCTTTATAAGTACTCCCTGACCCCATTTGAGTTACCCTAGTCCCATATAAGTAATCCCTGACCCCAAGCGAATTACCTTAGTCCTATATAAATACTCCCTGACCCCAAGTGAGTTATCCTAGCCCCTTTATATGTACTCTCTGACCGCAAGTGAGTTACCCTAGTCCAATATAAGTACTCCTTGACCCAAAGTGAGTTACCCTATTCCCTATATAAGCACTCCCTTACCCCAAGTGAGTTACCCTAGTCCCATAGAAGTACTACCTGACCCCAAGTGAGTTACCATATCACCTTTATAAGTACTCCCTGACCGCAAGTGAGTTATCCAAGCCCATTTATATGTACTCTCTGGCCCCAAGTGAGTTACTCTAGTCCAATATAAGTACTCCTTAACCCAAAGTGAGTTACCCTAGCCCCTTTATAAGTACTCCCTGACCCATGTGAGTTACCCTAGTCCCATAGAAGTACTCGCTGACCTCAAGTGAGTTACCCTAATCCCTTATAACTACTCCCTGAACCAAAGTGAGTTACCCTAGCCCCTATATAAGCACTCCCTTGCCCCAAGTTAGTTATCCTAGCCCCTTTATATGTACTCTCTGACCGCAAGTGAGATACCCTAGTCCCATAGAAGTACTCCCTGACCCCAAGTGAGTTACCATATCACCTTTATAAGTACTCCTTGACCCCAATTGAGTTATCCTAGCCCCTTTATATGTACTCTCTGACCGCAAGTGTGTTACCCTAGTCGAATATAAGTACTCCTAGACCCAAAGTAAGTTACCCTAGTCCCATAGAAGTACTACCTGACCCCAAGTGAGTTACCATATCACCTTTATAAGTACTCCCTGACCCAAAGTGAGTTATCCAAGCCCATTTATATGTACTCTCTGGCCGCAAGTGAGTTACTCTAGTCCAATATAAGTACTCCTTAACCCAAAGTGGGTTACCCTCGCCCCTAAATAAGCACTCCCTTTCCACAAGTTAGTTATCCTAGCCCCTTTATATGTACTCTCTGACCGCAAGTGAGTTACCATAGTCCCATAGAAGTACTCCCTGACCCCAAGTGAGTTACCATATCACCTTTATAAGTACTCCCTGACCCCAAGTGAGTTATCCTAGCCCCTTTATATGTACTCTCTGACCGCAAGTGAGTTACCCAAGTCCCATAGAAGTACTCCCTGACCCCAAGTGTGTTACTATAGCCCCTTTATAAGTACTCCCTGACCCCAAGTGAGTAACCCTAATCCCTTATAACTACTCCCTGAACCAAAATGAGTTACCCTAGCCCCTATATAAGCACTCCCTTACCCCAAGTTAGTTATCCTAGCCCCTTTATATGTACTCTCTGACCGCAAGTGAGTTACCCTAGTCCCATAGAAGTACTCCCTGACCCCAAGTGAGTTACCATATCACCTTTATAAGTACTCCTTGACCCCAATTGAGTTATCCTAGCCCCTTTATATGTACTCTCTGACCGCAAGTGAGTTACCCTAGTCGAATATAAGTACTCCTAGACCCAAAGTGAGTTACCCTAGCCCCTTTATAAGTACTCCCTGACCCAATGTGAGTTACCCTAGTTCCATAGAAGTACTCCCTGACGCCGAAGTGAGTTATTCTAGCCGCTTTATAAGTACTCCCTGACCCCAAGTGAGTTATCCTAGCCCCTTTATAAGTACTCGCTGACCCCAAGTGAGTTACCCTAATCCCTTATAACTACTCCCTGAACCAAAGTGAGTTACCCTAGCCCCTATATAAGCACTCCCTTGCCCCAAGTTAGTTATCCTAGCCCCTTTATATGTACTCTCTGACCGCAAGTGAGTTACCATAGTCCCATATAAGTACTCCCTGACCCCATGTGAGTTACCTTAGTCCCATATAAGTACTCCCAGACCCCAAGTGAGTTACCCTAGTTCCATAAAAGTAGTCCCTGACCCATAGTGAGTTACTCTAGTCCCATAGAAGTACTCCCTGACGCCGAAGTGAGTTATCCTAGCCGCTTTATAAGTACACCCTGACCCCATTTGAGTTACCCTAGTCCCATATAAGTAATCCCTGACCCCAAGTGAGTTACCTTAGTCTCATATAAATACTCCCTGACCCCAAGTGAGTAATCCTAGCCCCTTTATAAGTACTCCCTGACCCCATTTGAGTTAACCTAGTCCCATATAAGTAATCCCTGACCCCAAGTGAATTACCTTAGTCCTATATAAATACTCCCTGACCCCAAGTGAGTTATCCTAGCCCCTTTATATGTACTCTCTGACCGCAAGTGAGTTACCCTAGTCCCTTTATAAGTACTCCCTGACCCCATGTGAGTTACCCTAGTCCCATATAGGTACTCCCTGACCCCAAGTGAGTTACTTTAGTCCCATATAAGTACTCCCAGACCGCAAGTGAGTTACCCTAGTCCCATAGAAGTACTCCCTGACCCCAAGTGAGTTACCATAGCCCCTTTATAAGTACTCGCTAACCCCAAGTGAGTTACCCTAATCCCTTATAACTACTCCCTGAACCAAAGTGAGTTACCCTAACTCCTATATAAGCACTCCCTTGCCCCAAGTTAGTTATCCTAGCCCCTTTATATGTACTCTCTGACCGCAAGTGAGTTACCATAGTCCCATATAAGTACTCCCTGACCCCAAGTGAGTTACCTTAGTCCCATTTAAGTACTCCCAGACCCCAAGTGAGTTACCCTAGTCCCATAAAAGTAGTCCCTGACCCCAAGTGAGTTACCCTAGTCCCATAGAAGTACTCCCTGACGCCGAAGAGAGTTATCCTAGCCCCTTTATAAGTACTCGCTGACCCCAAGTGAGTTACCCTAATCCCTTATAACTACTCCCTGAACCAAAGTGAGTTACCCTAGCCCCTATATAAGCACTCCCTTGCCCCAAGTTAGTTATCCTAGCCCCTTTATATGTACTCTCTGACCGCAAGTGAGTTACCATAGTCCCATATAAGTACTCCCTGACCCCAAGTGAGTTACCTTAGTCCCATACAAGTACTCCCAGACCCCAAGTGAGTTACCCTAGTCCCATAAAAGTACTCTCTGGCCCCAAGTGAGTTACTCTAGTCCAATATAAGTACTCCTTAACCCAAAGTGAGTTACCCTAGCCCCTTTATAAGTACTCCCTGACCCATGTGAGTTACCCTAGTCCCATAGAAGTACTCCCTGACCCCAAGTGAGTTACCATAGCCCCTTTATAAGTACTCGCTGACCTCAAGTGAGTTACCCTAATCCCTTATAACTACTCCCTGAACCAAAGTGAGTTACCCTAGCCCCTATATAAGCACTCCCTTGCCCCAAGTTAGTTATCCTAGCCCCTTTATATGTACTCTCTGACCGCAAGTGAGATACCCTAGTCCCATAGAAGTACTCCCTGACCCCAAGTGAGTTACCATATCACCTTTATAAGTACTCCTTGACCCCAATTGAGTTATCCTAGCCCCTTTATATGTACTCTATGACCGCAAGTGTGTTACCCTAGTCGAATATAAGTACTCCTAGACCCAAAGTAAGTTACCCTAGTCCCATAGAAGTACTACCTGACCCCAAGTGAGTTACCATATCACCTTTATAAGTACTCCCTGACCCCAAGTGAGTTATCCAAGCCCATTTATATGTACTCTCTGGCCGCAAGTGAGTTACTCTAGTCCAATATAAGTACTCCTTAACCCAAAGTGGGTTACCCTCGCCCCTAAATAAGCACTCCCTTTCCACAAGTTAGTTATCCTAGCCCCTTTATATGTACTCTCTGACCGCAAGTGAGTTACCATAGTCCCATAGAAGTACTCCCTGACCCCAAGTGAGTTACCATATCACCTTTATAAGTACTCCCTGACCCCAAGTGAGTTATCCTAGCCCCTTTATATGTACTCTCTGACCGCAAGTGAGTTACCCAAGTCCCATAGAAGTACTCCCTGACCCCAAGTGTGTTACTATAGCCCCTTTATAAGTACTCCCTGACCCCAAGTGAGTAACCCTAATCCCTTATAACTACTCCCTGAACCAAAATGAGTTACCCTAGCCCCTATATAAGCACTCCCTTACCCCAAGTTAGTTATCCTAGCCCCTTTATATGTACTCTCTGACCGCAAGTGAGTTACCCTAGTCCCATAGAAGTACTCCCTGACCCCAAGTGAGTTACCATATCACCTTTATAAGTACTCCTTGACCCCAATTGAGTTATCCTAGCCCCTTTATATGTACTCTCTGACCGCAAGTGAGTTACCCTAGTCGAATATAAGTACTCCTAGACCCAAAGTGAGTTACCCTAGCCCCTTTATAAGTACTCCCTGACCCAATGTGAGTTACCCTAGTTCCATAGAAGTACTCCCTGACGCCGAAGTGAGTTATTCTAGCCGCTTTATAAGTACTCCCTGACCCCAAGTGAGTTATCCTAGCCCCTTTATAAGTACTCGCTGACCCCAAGTGAGTTACCCTAATCCCTTATAACTACTCCCTGAACCAAAGTGAGTTACCCTAGCCCCTATATAAGCACTCCCTTGCCCCAAGTTAGTTATCCTAGCACCTTTATATGTACTCTCTGACCGCAAGTGAGTTACCATAGTCCCATATAAGTACTCCCTGACCCCATGTGAGTTACCTTAGTCCCATATAAGTACTCCCAGACCCCAAGTGAGTTACCCTAGTTCCATAAAAGTAGTCCCTGACCCATAGTGAGTTACTCTAGTCCCATAGAAGTACTCCCTGACGCCGAAGTGAGTTATCCTAGCCGCTTTATAAGTACACCCTGACCCCATTTGAGTTACCCTAGTCCCATATAAGTAATCCCTGACCCCAAGTGAGTTACCTTAGTCTCATATAAATACTCCCTGACCCCAAGTGAGTAATCCTAGCCCCTTTATAAGTACTCCCTGACCCCATTTGAGTTAACCTAGTCCCATATAAGTAATCCCTGACCCCAAGTGAATTACCTTAGTCCTATATAAATACTCCCTGACCCCAAGTGAGTTATCCTAGCCCCTTTATATGTACTCTCTGACCGCAAGTGAGTTACCCTAGTCCCTTTATAAGTACTCCCTGACCCCATGTGAGTTACCCTAGTCCCATATAGGTACTCCCTGACCCCAAGTGAGTTACTTTAGTCCCATATAAGTACTCCCAGACCGCAAGTGAGTTACCCTAGTCCCATAGAAGTACTCCCTGACCCCAAGTGAGTTACCATAGCCCCTTTATAAGTACTCGCTAACCCCAAGTGAGTTACCCTAATCCCTTATAACTACTCCCTGAACCAAAGTGAGTTACCCTAACTCCTATATAAGCACTCCCTTGCCCCAAGTTAGTTATCCTAGCCCCTTTATATGTACTCTCTGACCGCAAGTGAGTTACCATAGTCCCATATAAGTACTCCCTGACCCCAAGTGAGTTACCTTAGTCCCATTTAAGTACTCCCAGACCCCAAGTGAGTTACCCTAGTCCCATAAAAGTAGTCCCTGACCCCAAGTGAGTTACCCTAGTCCCATAGAAGTACTCCCTGACGCCGAAGAGAGTTATCCTAGCCCCTTTATAAGTACTCGCTGACCCCAAGTGAGTTACCCTAATCCCTTATAACTACTCCCTGAACCAAAGTGAGTTACCCTAGCCCCTATATAAGCACTCCCTTGCCCCAAGTTAGTTATCCTAGCCCCTTTATATGTACTCTCTGACCGCAAGTGAGTTACCATAGTCCCATATAAGTACTCCCTGACCCCAAGTGAGTTACCTTAGTCCCATACAAGTACTCCCAGACCCCAAGTGAGTTACCCTAGTCCCATAAAAGTACTCCCTGACCCCAAGTGAGTTATCCTAGCCCCTTTATAAGTACTCCCTGACCCCATTTGAGTTACTTTATTCCCATATAAGTAATCCCTGACCCCAAGTGAGTTACCTTAGTCCCATATAAGTACTCGCAGACCCCAAGTGAGTTATCCTAGTCCCATAGAAGTACTCCCAGACCCAAAGTGAGTTACCCTAGCCCCTTTATAAGTACTCCCTGACCCCATGTGAGTTACCTTAGTCCCATATAAGTACTCCCAGACCCCAAGTGAGTTACCCTAGTCCCATAGAAGTACTCCCAGACCCCAAGTGAGTTACCCTAATCCCACAGAAGTACTCCCTGACCCCAAGTGAGTTACCCTAGCCCCTATATAAGCACTCCCTTACCCCAAATTAGTTATCCTAGCCCCTTTATATGTACTCTCTGACCGCAAGTGAGTTACCCTAGCCCCTATATAAGCAATCCCTTACCCCAAGTTAGTTACCCTAGCCCCTTTATAAGTACTCCCTGACCCCATGTGAGTTACCCTAGTCCCATATAAGTACTCCCTGACCCCAAGTGAGTTACCTTAGTCCCATATAAGTACTCCCAGACCCCAAGAGAGTTACCCTAGTCCCATAGAAGTACTCCCAGACCCCAAGTGAGTTACCCTAGTCCCATAGAAGTACTCCCTGACCCCAAGTGAGTTACCTTAGTCCCATATAAGTACTCCCAGACCCCAAGTGAGTTACCCTAGTCCCATAAAAGTACTCCCTGACCCCAAGTGAGTTATCCTAGCCCCTTTATAAGTACTCCCTGACCCCATTTGAGTTACTTTATTCCCATATAAGTAATCCCTGACCCCAAGTGAGTTACCTTAGTCCCATATAAGTACTCGCAGACCCCAAGTGAGTTATCCTAGTCCCATAGAAGTACTCCCAGACCCAAAGTGAGTTACCCTAGCCCCTTTATAAGTACTCCCTGACCCCATGTGAGTTACCTTAGTCCCATATAAGTACTCCCAGACCCCAAGTGAGTTACCCTAGTCCCATAGAAGTACTCCCAGACCCCAAGTGAGTTACCCTAATCCCACAGAAGTACTCCCTGACCCCATGTGAGTTACCCTAGCCCCTATATAAGCACTCCCTTACCCCAAATTAGTTATCCTATCCCCTTTATATTTACTCTCTGACCGCAAGTGAGTTACCCTAGCCCCTATATAAGCAATCCCTTACCCCAAGTTAGTTACCCTAGCCCCTTTATAAGTATTCCCTGACCCCATGTGAGTTACCCTAGTCCCATATAAGTACTCCCTGACCCCAAGTGAGTTACCTTAGTCCCATATAAGTACTCCCAGACCCCAAGAGAGTTACCCTAGTCCCATAGAAGTACTCCCAGACCCCAAGTGAGTTACCCTAGTCCCATAGAAGTACTCCTTGACCCCAAGTGAGTTACCATATCACCTTTATAAGTACTCCCTGACCCCAAGTGAGTTATCCTAGCCCCTTTATATGTACTCTCTGACCGCAAGTGAGTTACCCTAGTCCCATAGAAGTACTCCCTAACCCCAAGTGAGTTACCATAGCCCCTTTATAAGTACTCGCTGACCCCAAGTGAGTTACCCTAATCCCTTATAACTACTCCCTGAACCAAAGTGAGTTACCCTAGCCCCTATGTAAGCACTCCCTTGCCCCAAGTTAGTTATCTAAGCCCCTTTATATGTACTCTCTGACCGCAAGTGAGTTACCATAGTCCCATATAAGTACTCCCTGACCCCAAGTGAGTTACCTTAGTCCCATATAAGTACTCCCAGACCCCAAGAGAGTTACCCTAGTCCCATAGAAGTACTCCCAGACCCCAAGTGAGTTACCCTAGTCCCATAGAAGTACTCCTTGACCCCAAGTGAGTTACCCTAGTCCCATAGAAGTACTCCCTGACGCCGAAGAGAGTTATCCTAGCCCCTTTATAAGTACTCGCTGACCCCAAGTGAGTTACCCTAATCCCTTATAACTACTCCCTGAACCAAAGTGAGTTACCCTAGCCCCTATGTAAGCACTCCCTTGCCCCAAGTTAGTTATCTAAGCCCCTTTATATGTACTCTCTGACCGCAAGTGAGTTACCATAGTCCCATATAAGTACTCCCTGACCCCAAGTGAGTTACCTTAGTCCCATATAAGTACTCCCAGACCCCAAGAGAGTTACCCTAGTCCCATAGAAGTACTCCCAGACCCCAAGTGAGTTACCCTAGTCCCATAGAAGTACTCCTTGACCCCAAGTGAGTTACCCTAGTCCCATAGAAGTACTCCCTGACGCCGAAGAGAGTTATCCTAGCCCCTTTATATGTACTCTCTGACCGCAAGTGAGTTACCCTAGCCCCTATATAAGCAATCCCTTACCCCAAGTTAGTTACCCTAGCCCCTTTATAAGTATTCCCTGACCCCATGTGAGTTACCCTAGTCCCATATAAGTACTCCCTGACCCCAAGTGAGTTACCTTAGTCCCATATAAGTACTCCCAGACCCCAAGAGAGTTACCCTAGTCCCATAGAAGTACTCCCAGACCCCAAGTGAGTTACCCTAGTCCCATAGAAGTATTCCTTGACCCCAAGTGAGTTACCCTAGTCCCATAGAAGTACTCCCTGACGCCGAAGAGAGTTATCCTAGCCCCTTTATAAGTACTCGCTGACCCCAAGTGAGTTACCCTAATCCCTTATAACTACTCCCTGAACCAAAGTGAGTTACCCTAGCCCCTATATAAGCACTCCCTTGCCCCAAGTTAGTTATCCTAGCCCCTTTATATGTACTCTCTGACCGCAAGTGAGTTACCATAGTCCCATATAAGTACTCCCTGACCCCAAGTGAGTTACCTTAGTCCCATATAAGTACTCCCAGACCCCAAGTGAGTTACCCTAGTCCCATAAAAGTACTCCCTGACCCCAAGTGAGTTATCCTAGCCCCTTTATAAGTACTCCCTGACCCCATTTGAGTTACTTTATTCCCATATAAGTAATCCCTGACCCCAAGTGAGTTACCTTAGTCCCATATAAGTACTCGCAGACCCCAAGTGAGTTATCCTAGTCCCATAGAAGTACTCCCAGACCCAAAGTGAGTTACCCTAGCCCCTTTATAAGTACTCCCTGACCCCAAGTGAGTTACCTTAGTCCCATATAAGTACTCCTTGACCCCAATTGAGTTATCCTAGCCCCTTTATATGTACTCTCTGACCGCAAGTGAGTTACCCTAGTCGAATATAAGTACTCCTAGACCCAAAGTGAGTTACCCTAGCCCCTTTATAAGTACTCCCTGACCCAATGTGAGTTACCCTAGTCCCATATAAGTACTCCCTGACCCCAAGTGAGTTACCCTAGTTCCATAAAAGTAGTCCCTGACCCAAAGTGAGTTACCCTAGTTCCATAGAAGTACTCCCTGACGCCGAAGTGAGTTATTCTAGCCGCTTTATAAGTACTCCCTGACCCCAAGTGAGTTATCCTAGCCCCTTTATAAGTACTCGCTGACCCCAAGTGAGTTACCCTAATCCCTTATAACTACTCCCTGAACCAAAGTGAGTTACCCTAGCCCCTATATAAGCACTCCCTTGCCCCAAGTTAGTTATCCTAGCCCCTTTATATGTACTCTCTGACCGCAAGTGAGTTACCATAGTCCCATATAAGTACTCCCTGACCCCATGTGAGTTACCCTAGTCCCATATAAGTACTCCCTGACCCCAAGTGAGTTACCTTAGTCCCATATAAGTACTCCCAGACCCCAAGAGAGTTACCCTAGTCCCATAGAAGTACTCCCAGACCCCAAGTGAGTTACCCTAGTCCCATAGAAGTACTCCCTGACCCCAAGTGAGTTACCTTAGTCCCATATAAGTACTCCCAGACCCCAAGTGAGTTACCCTAGTCCCATAAAAGTACTCCCTGACCCCAAGTGAGTTATCCTAGCCCCTTTATAAGTACTCCCTGACCCCATTTGAGTTACTTTATTCCCATATAAGTAATCCCTGACCCCAAGTGAGTTACCTTAGTCCCATATAAGTACTCGCAGACCCCAAGTGAGTTATCCTAGTCCCATAGAAGTACTCCCAGACCCAAAGTGAGTTACCCTAGCCCCTTTATAAGTACTCCCTGACCCCATGTGAGTTACCTTAGTCCCATATAAGTACTCCCAGACCCCAAGTGAGTTACCCTAGTCCCATAGAAGTACTCCCAGACCCCAAGTGAGTTACCCTAATCCCACAGAAGTACTCCCTGACCCCTAGTGAGTTACCCTAGCCCCTATATAAGCACTCCCTTACCCCAAATTAGTTATCCTATCCCCTTTATATTTACTCTCTGACCGCAAGTGAGTTACCCTAGCCCCTATATAAGCAATCCCTGACCCCATGTGAGTTACCCTAGTCCCATATAAGTACTCCCTGACCCCATTTGAGTTACTTTATTCCCATATAAGTAATCCCTGACCCCAAGTGAGTTACCTTAGTCCCATATAAGTACTCGCAGACCCCAAGTGAGTTATCCTAGTCCCATAGAAGTACTCCCTGACCCCAAGTGAGTTACCTTAGTCCCATATAAGTACTCCCAGACCCCAAGTGAGTTACCCTAGTCCCATAAAAGTACTCCCTGACCCCAAGTGAGTTATCCTAGCCCCTTTATAAGTACTCCCTGACCCCATTTGAGTTACTTTATTCCCATATAAGTAATCCCTGACCCCAAGTGAGTTACCTTAGTCCCATATAAGTACTCGCAGACCCCAAGTGAGTTATCCTAGTCCCATAGAAGTACTCCCAGACCCAAAGTGAGTTACCCTAGCCCCTTTATAAGTATTCCCTGACCCCATGTGAGTTACCCTAGTCCCATATAACTACTCCCTGACCCCAAGTGAGTTACCTTAGTCCCATATAAGTACTCCCAGACCCCAAGAGAGTTACCCTAGTCCCATAGAAGTACTCCCAGACCCCAAGTGAGTTACCCTAGTCCCATAGAAGTACTCCTTGACCCCAAGTGAGTTACCCTAGTCCCATAGAAGTACTCCCTGACGCCGAAGAGAGTTATCCTAGCCCCTTTATAAGTACTCGCTGACCCCAAGTGAGTTACCCTAATCCCTTATAACTACTCCCTGAACCAAAGTGAGTTACCCTAGCCCCTATATAAGCACTCCCTTGCCCCAAGTTAGTTATCCTAGCCCCTTTATATGTACTCTCTGACCGCAAGTGAGTTACCATAGTCCCATATAAGTACTCCCTGACCCCAAGTGAGTTACCTTAGTCCCATATAAGTACTCCCAGACCCCAAGTGAGTTACCCTAGTCCCATAAAAGTACTCCCTGACCCCAAGTGAGTTATCCTAGCCCCTTTATAAGTACTCCCTGACCCCATTTGAGTTACTTTATTCCCATATAAGTAATCCCTGACCCCAAGTGAGTTACCTTAGTCCCATATAAGTACTCGCAGACCCCAAGTGAGTTATCCTAGTCCCATAGAAGTACTCCCAGACCCAAAGTGAGTTACCCTAGCCCCTTTATAAGTACTCCCTGACCCCATGTGAGTTACCCTAGTCCCATATAAGTACTCCCTGACCCCAAGTGAGTTACCTTAGTCCCATATAAGTACTCCCAGACCCCAAGAGAGTTACCCTAGTCCCATAGAAGTACTCCCAGACCCCAAGTGAGTTACCCTAGTCCCATAGAAGTACTCCCTGACTCCAAGTGAGTTACCTTAGTCCCATATAAGTACTCCCAGACCCCAAGTGAGTTACCCTAGTCCCATAAAAGTACTCCCTGACCCCAAGTGAGTTATCCTAGCCCCTTTATAAGTACTCCCTGACCCCATTTGAGTTACTTTATTCCCATATAAGTAATCCCTGACCCCAAGTGAGTTACCTTAGTCCCATATAAGTAATCGCAGACCCCAAGTGAGTTATCCTAGTCCCACAGAAGTACTCCCAGACCCAAAGTGAGTTACCCTAGCCCCTTTATAAGTACTCCCTGACCCCATGTGAGTTACCTTAGTCCCATATAAGTACTCCCAGACCCCAAGTGAGTTACCCTAGTCCCATAGAAGTACTCCCAGACCCCAAGTGAGTTACCCTAATCCCACAGAAGTACTCCCTGACCCCGAGTGAGTTACCCTAGCCCCTATATAAGCACTCCCTTACCCCAAATTAGTTATCCTATCCCCTTTATATTTACTCTCTGACCGCAAGTGAGTTACCCTAGCCCCTATATAAGCAATCCCTGACCCCATGTGAGTTACCCTAGTCCCATATAAGTACTCCCTGACCCCATTTGAGTTACTTTATTCCCATATAAGTAATCCCTGACCCCAAGTGAGTTACCTTAGTCCCATATAAGTACTCGCAGACCCCAAGTGAGTTATCCTAGTCCCATAGAAGTACTCCCTGACCCCAAGTGAGTTACCTTAGTCCCATATAAGTACTCCCAGACCCCAAGTGAGTTACCCTAGTCCCATAAAAGTACTCCCTGACCCCAAGTGAGTTATCCTAGCCCCTTTATAAGTACTCCCTGACCCCATTTGAGTTACTTTATTCCCATATAAGTAATCCCTGACCCCAAGTGAGTTACCTTAGTCCCATATAAGTACTCGCAGACCCCAAGTGAGTTATCCTAGTCCCATAGAAGTACTCCCAGACCCAAAGTGAGTTACCCTAGCCCCTTTATAAGTATTCCCTGACCCCATGTGAGTTACCCTAGTCCCATATAAGTACTCCCTGACCCCAAGTGAGTTACCTTAGTCCCATATAAGTACTCCCAGACCCCAAGAGAGTTACCCTAGTCCCATAGAAGTACTCCCAGACCCCAAGTGAGTTACCCTAGTCCCATAGAAGTACTCCTTGACCCCAAGTGAGTTACCCTAGTCCCATAGAAGTACTCCCTGACGCCGAAGAGAGTTATCCTAGCCCCTTTATAAGTACTCGCTGACCCCAAGTGAGTTACCCTAATCCCTTATAACTACTCCCTGAACCAAAGTGAGTTACCCTAGCCCCTATATAAGCACTCCCTTGCCCAAGTTAGTTATCCTAGCCCCTTTATATGTACTCTCTGACCGCAAGTGAGTTACCATAGTCCCATATAAGTACTCCCTGACCCCATTTGAGTTACTTTATTCCCATATAAGTAATCCCTGACCCCAAGTGAGTTACCTTAGTCCCATATAAGTACTCGCAGACCCCAAGTGAGTTATCCTAGTCCCATAGAAGTACTCCCAGACCCAAAGTGAGTTACCCTAGCCCCTTTATAAGTACTCCCTGACCCCATGTGAGTTACCTTAGTCCCATATAAGTACTCCCAGACCCCAAGTGAGTTACCCTAGTCCCATAGAAGTACTCCCAGACCCCAAGTGAGTTACCCTAATCCCACAGAAGTACTCCCTGACCCCAAGTGAGTTACCCTAGCCCCTATATAAGCACTCCCTTACCCCAAATTAGTTATGCTAGCCCCTTTATATGTACTCTCTGACCGCAAGTGAGTTACCCTAGCCTCTATATAAGCAATCCCTTACCCCAAGTTAGTTACCCTAGCCCCTTTATAAGTACTCCCTGACCCCATGTGAGTTACCCTAGTCCCATATAAGTACTCCCTGACCCCAAGTGAGTTACCTTAGTCCCATATAAGTACTCCCAGACCCCAAGAGAGTTACCCTAGTCCCATAGAAGTACTCCCAGACCCCAAGTGAGTTACCCTAGTCCCATAGAAGTACTCCTTGACCCCAAGTGAGTTACCATATCACCTTTATAAGTACTCCCTGACCCCAAGTGAGTTATCCTAGCCCCTTTATATGTACTCTCTGACCGCAAGTGAGTTACCCTAGTCCCATAGAAGTACTCCCTAACCCCAAGTGAGTTACCATAGCCCCTTTATAAGTACTCGCTGACCCCAAGTGAGTTACCCTAATCCCTTATAACTACTCCCTGAACCAAAGTGAGTTACCCTAGCCCCTATGTAAGCACTCCCTTGCCCCAAGTTAGTTATCCTAGCCCCTTTATATGTACTCTCTGACCGCAAGTGAGTTACCATAGTCCCATATAAGTAGTCCCTGACCCCAAGTGAGTTACCCTAGTCCCATAGAAGTACTCCCTGACGCCGAAGAGAGTTATCCTAGCCCCTTTATATGTACTCTCTGACCGCAAGTGAGTTACCCTAGCCCCTATATAAGCAATCCCTTACCCCAAGTTAGTTACCCTAGCCCCTTTATAAGTATTCCCTGACCCCATGTGAGTTACCCTAGTCCCATATAAGTACTCCCTGACCCCAAGTGAGTTACCTTAGTCCCATATAAGTACTCCCAGACCCCAAGAGAGTTACCCTAGTCCCATAGAAGTACTCCCAGACCCCAAGTGAGTTACCCTAGTCCCATAGAAGTACTCCTTGACCCCAAGTGAGTTACCCTAGTCCCATAGAAGTACTCCCTGACGCCGAAGAGAGTTATCCTAGCCCCTTTATAAGTACTCGCTGACCCCAAGTGAGTTACCCTAATCCCTTATAACTACTCCCTGAACCAAAGTGAGTTACCCTAGCCCCTATATAAGCACTCCCTTGCCCCAAGTTAGTTATCCTAGCCCCTTTATATGTACTCTCTGACCGCAAGTGAGTTACCATAGTCCCATATAAGTACTCCCTGACCCCAAGTGAGTTACCTTAGTCCCATATAAGTACTCCCAGACCCCAAGTGAGTTACCCTAGTCCCATAAAAGTACTCCCTGACCCCAAGTGAGTTATCCTAGCCCCTTTATAAGTACTCCCTGACCCCATTTGAGTTACTTTATTCCCATATAAGTAATCCCTGACCCCAAGTGAGTTACCTTAGTCCCATATAAGTACTCGCAGACCCCAAGTGAGTTATCCTAGTCCCATAGAAGTACTCCCAGACCCAAAGTAAGTTACCCTAGCCCCTTTATAAGTACTCCCTGACCCCATGTGAGTTACCTTAGTCCCATATAAGTACTCCCAGACCCCAAGTGAGTTACCCTAGTTCCATATAAGTAATCCCACACCCCAAGTGAGTTACCCTAGTCCCACAGAAGTACTCCCTGACCCCAAGTGAGTTACCATATCACCTTTATAAGTACTCCCTGACCCCAAGTGAGTTATCCTAGCCCCTTTATAAGTACTCCCTGACCCCATGTGAGTTACCCTAGTCCCATATAAGTACTCCCAGACCCCAAGTGAGTTACCCTAGTCCCATAAAAGTAGTCCCTGACCCCAAGTGAGTAACCCTAGTCCCATAGAAGTACTCCCTGACACCGAAGTGAGTTATCCTAGCCCCTTTATAAGTACTCCCTGACCCCAAGTTAGTTATCCTAGCCCCTTTATGTGTACTCTCTGACCGCAAGTGAGTTACCCTAGTCCAATATAAGTACTCCTTGACCAAAAGTGAGTTACCCTAGCCCCTTTATAAGTACTCCCTGACCCCATGTGAGTTACCCTAGTCCCATATAAGTACTCCCTGACCCCAAGTGAGTTACCTTAGTCCCATATAAGTACTCCCAGACCCCAAGAGAGTTACCCTAGTCCCATAGAAGTACTCCCAGACCCCAAGTGAGTTACCCTAATCCCACGGAAGTACTCCCTGACCCCAAGTGAGTTACCCTAGTCCCATATAAGTACTCCCTGACCCCAAGTGAGTTATCCTAGCCCCTTTATAAGTACTCCCTGACCCCAAGTTAGTTATCCTAGCCCCTTTATATGTACTCTCTGACCGCAAGTGAGTTACCCTAGTCCCATAGAAGTACTCTCAGACCCCAAGTGAGTTACCCTAGTCCCATAAAAGTAGTCCCTGACCCCAAGTGAGTTACCCTAGTCCCATAGAAGTACTCCCTGACGCCGGAGAGTTATCCTAGCCCCTTTATAAGTACTCCCTGACCCCAAGTGAGTTATCCTATCCCCTTTATAAGTACTCCCTGACCCCATTTGAGTTACCCTAGTCCCATATAAGTAATCCCTGACCTCAAGTTAGTTATCCTAGCCCCTTTACATGTAATCTCTGACCGCAAGTGAGTTACCATAGTCCCATAGAAGTACTCCCTGACCTCAAGTGAGTTACCATAGCCCCTTTATAAGTACTCCCTGACCCCAAGTGAGTTACCCTAATCCCTTATAACTACTCCCTGAACCAAAGTGAGTTATCCTAGCCCCTATATAAGCACTCCCTTACCCCAAGTTAGTTATCCTAGCCCCTTTATATGTACTCCCAGACCCCAAGTGAGTTACCTTAGTCCCATATAAGTACTCCAAGACTCCAAGTGAGTTACCCTAGTCCCATAAAAGTAGTCCCTGACCTCAAGTGAGTTACCCTAATCCCACAGAAGTACTCCCTGACCCCAAGTGAGTTACCCTAGCCCCTATATAAGCACTCCCTTACCCCAAGTTAGTTATCCTAGCCCCTTTATATGTACTCTCTGAACGCAAGTGAGTTATCCTAACCCCTTTATATGTACTCTCTGACCGCAAGTGAGTTAACCTAGTCCAATATAAGTACTCCTTGACCCAAAGTGAGTTACCGTAGCCCCTTTATAAGTACTCCCTGACCCCATGTGAGTTATCCTAGCCCATTTATATGTACTCTCTGACCGCAAGTGAGTTACCCTAGTCCAATATAAGTACCCCTTGACCAAAAGTGAGTTACCCTAGCCCCTTTATAAGTACTCCCTGACCCCATGTGAGTTACCCTAGTCCCATATAAGTACTCCCTGACCCCAAGTGAGTTTCCCTAGTCCCATAGAAGTACTCCCTGACACCGAAGTGAGTTATCCTAGCCCCTTTATAAGTACTCCCTGACCCCAAGTAAGTTATCCTAGCCCCTTTATAAGTACTCCCAGACCCCAAGTGAGTTACCTTAGTCCCATATAAGTACTCCAAGACTCCAAGTGAGTTACCCTAGTCCCATAAAAGTAGTCCCTGACCTCAAGTGAGTTACCCTAGTCCCATAGAAGTACTCGCTGACGCCGAAGTGAGTTACCCTAGCCCCTTTTTAAGTACTCCCTGACCCCATGTGAGTTACCTTAGTCCCATATAAGTACTCCCAGACCCCAAGTGAGTTACCCTAGTCCCATAGAAGTACTCCCAGACCCCAAGTGAGTTACCCTAATCCCACAGAAGTACTCCCTGACCCCAAGTGAGTTACCCTAGCCCCTATATAAGCACTCCCTTACCCCAAGTGAGTTATCCTAGCCCCTTTATATGTACTCTCTGACCGCAAGTGAGTTACCCTAGTCCAATATAAGTACTCCTTGACCCAAAGTGAGTTACCGTAGCCCCTTTATAAGTACTCCCTGACCCCATGTGAGTTATCCTAGCCCCTTTATATGTACTCTCTGACCGCAAGTGAGTTACCCTAGTCCAATATAAGTACTCCTTGACCCAAAGTGAGTTACCCTAGCCCCTTTATAATTACTCCCTGACCCTATGTGAGTTAACCTAGTCCCATATAAGTACTCCCTGACCTCAAGTGAGTTACCCTAGTCCCATAAAAGTAGTCCCTGACCCCAAGTGAGTAACCCTAGTCCCATAGAAGTACTCGCTGACGCCGAAGTGAGTTATCCTAGCCCCTTTATAAGTACTCCCTGACCCCAAGTTAGTTATCCTAGCCCCTTTATATGTAGTCTCTGACCGCAAGTGAGTTACCCTAGTCCAATATAAGTACTCCTTGACCAAAAGTGAGTTACCCTATCCCCTTTATAAGTACTCCCTGACCCCATTTGAGTTACCCTAGTCCCATATAAGTACTCCCTGACCCCAAGTGAGTTACCTTACTCCCATATAAGTACTCCCAGACCCCAAGCGAGTTACCCTAGTCCCATAAAAGTAGTCCCTGACCCCAAGTGAGTTTCCCTAGTCCCATAGAAGTACTCCCTGACACCGAAGTGAGTTATCCTAGCCCCTTTATAAGTACTCCCTGACCCCAAGTAAGTTATCCTAGCCCCTTTATAAGTACTCCCAGACCCCAAGTGAGTTACCTTAGTCCCATATAAGTACTCCAAGACTCCAAGTGAGTTACCCTAGTCCCATAAAAGTAGTCCCTGACCTCAAGTGAGTTACCCTAGTCCCATAGAAGTACTCGCTGACGCCGAAGTGAGTTACCCTAGCCCCTTTTTAAGTACTCCCTGACCCCATGTGAGTTACCTTAGTCCCATATAAGTACTCCCAGACCCCAAGTGAGTTACCCTAGTCCCATAGAAGTACTCCCAGACCCCAAGTGAGTTACCCTAATCCCACAGAAGTACTCCCTGACCCCAAGTGAGTTACCCTAGCCCCTATATAAGCACTCCCTTACCCCAAGTGAGTTATCCTAGCCCCTTTATATGTACTCTCTGACCGCAAGTGAGTTACCCTAGTCCAATATAAGTACTCCTTGACCCAAAGTGAGTTACCGTAGCCCCTTTATAAGTACTCCCTGACCCCATGTGAGTTATCCTAGCCCCTTTATATGTACTCTCTGACCGCAAGTGAGTTACCCTAGTCCAATATAAGTACTCCTTGACCCAAAGTGAGTTACCCTAGCCCCTTTATAAGTACTCCCTGACCCTATGTGAGTTAACCTAGTCCCATATAAGTACTCCCTGACCTCAAGTGAGTTACCCTAGTCCCATAAAAGTAGTCCCTGACCCCAAGTGAGTAACCCTAGTCCCATAGAAGTACTCCCTGACGCCGAAGTGAGTTATCCTAGCCCCTTTATATGTACTCTCTGACCGCAAGTGAGTTACCCTAGTCCAATATAAGTACTCCTTGACCAAAAGTGAGTTACCCTAGCCCCTTTATAAGTACTCCCTGACCCCATGTGAGTTACCCTAGTCCCATATAAGTACTCCCTGACCCCAAGTGAGTTACCTTAGTCCCATATAAGTACTCCCAGACCCCAAGAGAGTTACCCTAGTCCCATAGAAGTACTCCCAGACCCCAAGTGAGTTACCCTAATCCCACGGAAGTACTCCCTGACCCCAAGTGAGTTACCCTAGCCCCTTTATGAGCAATCCCTTACCTCAAGATAGTTATCCTTGCCCCTTTATATGTACTCTCTGACCGCAAGTGAGTTACCCTAGTCCCGTTGAAGTACTCCCTGACCCCAAATGATTTACCATAGCCCCTTTATAAGTACTCCCTGACCCCAAGTGAGTTACCCTAATCCCTTATAACTACTCCCTGAACCAAAGTGAGTTACCCTAGCTCCTATATAAGCACTCCCTTACCCCAAGTTAGTTATCCTAGCCCCTTTATATGTACTCTCTGACCGCAAGTGAGTTACCCTAGTCCCATAGAAGTACTCCCTGACCCCAAGTGAGTTACCATATCACCTTTATAAGTACTCCCTGACCCCAATTGAGTTATCCTAGCCCCTTTATATGTACTCTCTGACCGCAAGTGAGTTACCCTAGTCCAATATAAGTACTCCTAGACCCAAAGTGAGTTACCCTAGCCCCTTTATAAGTACTCCCTGACCCCAAGTGAGTAATCCTAGCCCCTTTATAAGTACTCCCTGACCCCATTTGAGTTACCCTAGTCCCATATAAGTACTCCCTGACCCCAAGTGAGTTACCTTAGTCCCATATAAGTACTCTCAGACCCCAAGTGAGTTACCCTAGTCCCATAAAAGTAGTCCCTGACCCCAAGTGAGTTACCCTAGTCCCATAGAAGTACTCCCTGACGCCGGAGAGTTATCCTAGCCCCTTTATAAGTACTCCCTGACCCCAAGTGAGTTATCCTATCCCCTTTATAAGTACTCCCTGACCCCATTTGAGTTACCCTAGTCCCATATAAGTAATCCCTGACCCCAAGTGAGTTACCCTAGCCCCTTATAAGTACTCCCAGACCCCAAGTGAGTTACCCTAATCCCACAGAAGTACTCCCTGACCCCAAGTGAGTTACCCTAGCCCCTATATAAGCAATCCCTTACCCCAAGTTAGTTATCCTAGCCCCTTTACATGTAATCTCTGACCGCAAGTGAGTTACCATAGTCCTATAGAAGTACTCCCTGACCTCAAGTGAGTTACCATATCACCTTTATAAGTACTCCCTGACCCTAAGTGAGTTATCCTAGCCCCTTTATATGTACTCTCTGACCGCAAGCGAGTTACCCTATTCCCATAGAAGTACTCCCTGACCCCAAGTGAGTTACCATAGCTCCTTTATAAGTACTCCCTGACCCCAAGTGAGATACCCTAGTTCCATATAAGTACTCCCACACCCCAAGTGAGTTACCCTAGTCCCATAGAAGTACTCCCAGACCCCAAGTGAGTTACCCTAATCCCACAGAAGTACTCCCTGACCCCAAGTGAGTTACCCTAGCCACTATATAAGCAATCCCTTACCCCAAGTTAGTTATCCTAGCCCCTTTATATGTACTCTCTGACCGCAAGTGAGTTACCCTAGTCCCATAGATGTACTCCCTGACCCCAAGTGAGTTACCATATCACCTTTATAAGTACTCCCTGACCCCAAGTGAGTTATCCTAGCCCCTTTATATGTACTCTCTGACCGCAAGTGAGTTACCCTAGTCCCATAGAAGTACTACCTGACCCCAAGTGAGTTACCATAACCCCTTTATAAGTACTCCCTGACCCCAAGTGAGTTACCCTAATCCCTTATAACTACTCCCTGTACCAAAGTGAGTTATCCTAGCCCCTATATAAGCACTCCCTTACCCCAAGTTAGTTATCCTAGCCCCTTTATATGTACTCTCTGACCGCAAGTGAGTTACCCTAGTCCCATAGAAGTACTCCCTGACCCCAAGTGAGTTACCATATCACCTTTATAAGTACTCCCTGACCCCAATTGAGTTATCCTATCCCCTATATATGTACTCTCTGACCGCAAGTGAGTTACCCTAGTACAATATAAGTACTCCTAGACCCAAAGTGAGTTACCCTAGCCCCTTTATAAGTACTCCCTGACCCCATGTGAGTTACCCTAGTCCCATATAAGTACTCCCTGATCCCAAGTGAGTTACCTTAGTCCCATATAAGTACTCCCAGACCCCAAGTGAGTTATCCTAGCCCCTTTATATGTACTCTCTGACCGCAAGTGAGTTACCCTAGTCCCATAGAAGTACTCCCTGACCCCAAGTGAGTTACCCTAATCCCTTGTAACTACTCCCTGAACCAAAGTGAGTTACCCTAGCCCCTATATAAGCAATCCCTTGCCCCAAGTTAGTTATCCTAGCCCCTTTATATGTACTCTCTGACCGCAAGTGAGTTACCCTAGTCCCATAGAAGTACTCCCTGACCCCAAGTGAGTTACCATATCACCTTTATAAGAACTCCCTGACCCCAATTGAGTTATCCTAGCCCCTTTATATGTACTCTCTGACCGCAAGTGAGTTACCCTAGTCCAATATAAGTACTCCCAGACCCAAAGTGAGTTACCCTAGCCCCTTTATAAGTACTCCCTGACCCCATGTGAGTTACCTTAGTCCCATATAAGTACTCCCAGACCCCAAGTGAGTTACCCTAATCCCACAGAAGTACTCCCTGACCCCAAGTGAGTTACCCTAGCCCATATATAAGCACTCCCTTACCCCAAATTAGTTATGCTAGCTCCTTTATATGTACTCTCTGACCGCAAGTGAGTTACCCTAGCCCCTATATAAGCAATCCCTTACCCCAAGTTAGTTATCCTAGCCCCTTTATATGTACTCTCTGACCGCAAGTGAGTTACCCTAGTCCCATAGAAGTACTCCCTGACCTCAAGTGAGTTACCATATCACCTTTATAAGTACTCCCTGACCCTAAGTGAGTTATCCTAGCCCTTTTATATGTACTCTCTGACCGCAAGTGAGTTACCCTAGTCCCATAGAAGTACTACCTGACCCCAAGTGAGTTACCATAACCCCTTTATAAGTACTCCCTGACCCCAAGTGAGTTACCCTAATCCCTTATAACTACTCCCTGAACCAAAGTGAGTTATCCTAGCCCCTATATAAGCACTCCCTTACCCCAAGTTAGTTATCCTAGCCCCTTTATATGTACTCTCTGACCGCAAGTGAGTTACCCTAGTCCCATATAAGTACTCCCTGATCCCAAGTGAGTTACCTTAGTCCCATATAAGTACTCCCAGACCCCAAGTGAGTTATCCTAGCCCCTTTATATGTACTCTCTGACCGCAAGCGAGTTACCCTAGTCCCATAGAAGTACTCCCTGACCCCAAGTGAGTTACCATATCACCTTTATAAGAACTCCCTGACCCCAATTGAGTTATCCTAGCCCCTTTATATGTACTCTCTGACCGCAAGTGAGTTACCTTAGTCCCATATAAGTACTCCCAGACCCCAAGTGAGATACCATATCACCTTTATAAGTACTCCCTGACCCCAATTGAGTTATCCTAGCCCCTTTATATGTACTCTCTGACCGCAAGTGAGTTACCCTAGTCCAATATAAGTACTCCTAGACCCAAAGTGAGTTACCCTAGCCCCTTTATAAGTACTCCCTGACCCCAAGTGAGTAATCCTAGCCCCTTTATAAGTACTCCCTGACCCCATTTGAGTTACCCTAGTCCCATATAAGTACTCCCTGACCCCAAGTGAGTTACCTTAGTCCCATATAAGTACTCTCAGACCCCAAGTGAGTTACCCTAGTCCCATAAAAGTAGTCCCTGACCCCAAGTGAGTTACCCTAGTCCCATAGAAGTACTCCCTGACGCCGGAGAGTTATCCTAGCCCCTTTATAAGTACTCCCTGACCCCAAGTGAGTTATCCTATCCCCTTTATAAGTACTCCCTGACCCCATTTGAGTTACCCTAGTCCCATATAAGTAATCCCTGACCCCAAGTGAGTTACCCTAGCCCCTTATAAGTACTCCCAGACCCCAAGTGAGTTACCCTAATCCCACAGAAGTACTCCCTGACCCCAAGTGAGTTACCCTAGCCCCTATATAAGCACTCCCTTACCCCAAATTAGTTATCCTAGCCCCTTTATATGTACTCCCTGACCGCAAGTGAGTTACCCTAGCCCCTATATAAGCAATCCCTTACCCCAAGTTAGTTATCCTAGCCCCTTTACATGTAATCTCTGACCGCAAGTGAGTTACCATAGTCCTATAGAAGTACTCCCTGACCTCAAGTGAGTTACCATATCACCTTTATAAGTACTCCCTGACCCTAAGTGAGTTATCCTAGCCCCTTTATATGTACTCTCTGACCGCAAGCGAGTTACCCTATTCCCATAGAAGTACTCCCTGACCCCAAGTGAGTTACCATAGCTCCTTTATAAGTACTCCCTGACCCCAAGTGAGATACCCTAGTTCCATATAAGTACTCCCACACCCCAAGTGAGTTACCCTAGTCCCATAGAAGTACTCCCAGACCCCAAGTGAGTTACCCTAATCCCACAGAAGTACTCCCTGACCCCAAGTGAGTTACCCTAGCCACTATATAAGCAATCCCTTACCCCAAGTTAGTTATCCTAGCCCCTTTATATGTACTCTCTGACCGCAAGTGAGTTACCCTAGTCCCATAGATGTACTCCCTGACCCCAAGTGAGTTACCATATCACCTTTATAAGTACTCCCTGACCCCAAGTGAGTTATCCTAGCCCCTTTATATGTACTCTCTGACCGCAAGTGAGTTACCCTAGTCCCATAGAAGTACTACCTGACCCCAAGTGAGTTACCATAACCCCTTTATAAGTACTCCCTGACCCCAAGTGAGTTACCCTAATCCCTTATAACTACTCCCTGAACCAAAGTGAGTTATCCTAGCCCCTATATAAGCACTCCCTTACCCCAAGTTAGTTATCCTAGCCCCTTTATATGTACTCTCTGACCGCAAGTGAGTTACCCTAGTCCCATAGAAGTACTCCCTGACCCCAAGTGAGTTACCATATCACCTTTATAAGTACTCCCTGACCCCAATTGAGTTATCCTATCCCCTATATATGTACTCTCTGACCGCAAGTGAGTTACCCTAGTACAATATAAGTACTCCTAGACCCAAAGTGAGTTACCCTAGCCCCTTTATAAGTACTCCCTGACCCCATGTGAGTTACCCTAGTCCCATATAAGTACTCCCTGATCCCAAGTGAGTTACCTTAGTCCCATATAAGTACTCCCAGACCCCAAGTGAGTTATCCTAGCCCCTTTATATGTACTCTCTGACCGCAAGTGAGTTACCCTAGTCCCATAGAAGTACTCCCTGACCCCAAGTGAGTTACCCTAATCCCTTGTAACTACTCCCTGAACCAAAGTGAGTTACCCTAGCCCCTATATAAGCAATCCCTTGCCCCAAGTTAGTTATCCTAGCCCCTTTATATGTACTCTCTGACCGCAAGTGAGTTACCCTAGTCCCATAGAAGTACTCCCTGACCCCAAGTGAGTTACCATATCACCTTTATAAGAACTCCCTGACCCCAATTGAGTTATCCTAGCCCCTTTATATGTACTCTCTGACCGCAAGTGAGTTACCCTAGTCCAATATAAGTACTCCCAGACCCAAAGTGAGTTACCCTAGCCCCTTTATAAGTACTCCCTGACCCCATGTGAGTTACCTTAGTCCCATATAAGTACTCCCAGACCCCAAGTGAGTTACCCTAATCCCACAGAAGTACTCCCTGACCCCAAGTGAGTTACCCTAGCCCATATATAAGCACTCCCTTACCCCAAATTAGTTATGCTAGCTCCTTTATATGTACTCTCTGACCGCAAGTGAGTTACCCTAGCCCCTATATAAGCAATCCCTTACCCCAAGTTAGTTATCCTAGCCCCTTTATATGTACTCTCTGACCGCAAGTGAGTTACCCTAGTCCCATAGAAGTACTCCCTGACCTCAAGTGAGTTACCATATCACCTTTATAAGTACTCCCTGACCCTAAGTGAGTTATCCTAGCCCTTTTATATGTACTCTCTGACCGCAAGTGAGTTACCCTAGTCCCATAGAAGTACTACCTGACCCCAAGTGAGTTACCATAACCCCTTTATAAGTACTCCCTGACCCCAAGTGAGTTACCCTAATCCCTTATAACTACTCCCTGAACCAAAGTGAGTTATCCTAGCCCCTATATAAGCACTCCCTTACCCCAAGTTAGTTATCCTAGCCCCTTTATATGTACTCTCTGACCGCAAGTGAGTTACCCTAGTCCCATAGAAGTACTCCCTGACCCCAAGTGAGTTACCATATCACCTTTATAAGTACTCCCTGACCCCAATTGAGTTATCCTATCCCCTATATATGTACTCCCTGACCGCAAGTGAGTTACCCTAGTACAATATAAGTACTCCTAGACCCAAAGTGAGTTACCCTAGCCCCTTTATAAGTACTCCCTGACCCCATGTGAGTTACCCTAGTCCCATATAAGTACTCCCTGATCCCAAGTGAGTTACCTTAGTCCCATATAAGTACTCCCAGACCCCAAGTGAGTTATCCTAGCCCCTTTATATGTACTCTCTGACCGCAAGCGAGTTACCCTAGTCCCATAGAAGTACTCCCTGACCCCAAGTGAGTTACCATATCACCTTTATAAGAACTCCCTGACCCCAATTGAGTTATCCTAGCCCCTTTATATGTACTCTCTGACCGCAAGTGAGTTACCTTAGTCCCATATAAGTACTCCCAGACCCCAAGTGAGATACCCTAATCCCACAGAAGTACTCCCTGACCCCAAGTGAGTTACCCTAGCCCATATATAAGCACTCCCTTACCCCAAATTAGTTATGCTAGCTCCTTTATATGTACTCTCTGACCGCAAGTGAGCTACCCTAGCCCCTATATAAGCAATCCCTTACCCCAAGTTAGTTATCCTAGCCCCTTTATATGTACTCTCTGACCGCAAGTGAGTTACCCTAGTCCCATAGAAGTACTCCCTGACCTCAAGTGAGTTACCATATCACCTTTATAAGTACTCCCTGACCCTAAGTGAGTTATCCTAGCCCCTTTATATGTACTCTCTGACCGCAAGTGAGTTACCCTAGTCCCATAGAAGTACTCCCTGACCCCAAGTGAGTTACCATAGCTCCTATATAAGTACTCCCTGACCCCAAGTGAGATACCCTAGTTCCATATAAGTACTCCCACACCCCAAGTGAGTTACCCTAGTCCCATAGAAGTACTCCCAGACCCCAAGTGAGTTACCCTAATCCCACAGAAGTACTTCCTGACCCCAAGTGAGTTACCCTAGCCCCTATATAAGCAATCCCTTACCCCAAGTTAGTTATCGTAGCCCCTTTATATGTACTCTCTGACCGCAAGTGAGTTACCCTAGTCCCATAGATGTACTCCCTGACCCCAAGTGAGTTACCATATCACCTTTATAAGTACTCCCTGACCCCAAGTGAGTTATCCTAGCCCCTTTATATGTACTCTCTAACCGCAAGTGAGTTACCCTAGTCCCATAGAAGTACTCCCTGACCCCAAGTGAGTTACCCTAGCCCCTTTATAAGTACTCCCTGACCCCATGTGAGTTACCCTAGTCCCATATAAGTACTCCCTGATACCAAGTGAGTTACCTTAGTCCCATATAAGTACTCCCAGACCCCAAGTGAATTATCCTAGCCCCTTTATATGTACTCTCTGACCGCAAGTGAGTTACCCTAATCCCTTATAACTACTCCCTGAACCAAAGTGAGTTATCCTAGCCCCTATATAAGCACTCCCTTACCCCAACTTAGTTATCCTAGCCCCTTTATATGTACTCTCTGACCGCAAGTGAGTTACCCTAGTCCCATAGAAGTACTCCGTGACCCCAAGTGAGTTACCATATCACCTTTATAAGTACTCCCTGACCCCAATTGAGTTATCCTGTCCCCTTTATATGTACTCTCTGACAGCAAGTGAGTTACCCTAGTCCAATATAAGTACTCCTAGACCCAAAGTGAGTTACCCTAGCCCCTTTATAAGTACTCCCTGACCCCATGTGAGTTACCCTAGTCCCATATAAGTACTCCCTGACCCCATGTGAGTTACCCTAGTCCCATATAAGTACTCCCTGACCCGAAGTGAGTTACCTTAGTCCCATATAAGTACTCCCAGACCCCAAGAGAGTTACCCTAGTCCCATAGAAGTACTCCCAGACCCCAAGTGAGTTACCCTAGTCCCATAGAAGTACTCCTTGACCCCAAGTGAGTTACCATATCACCTTTATAAGTACTCCCTGACCCCAAGTGAGTTATCCTAGCCCCTTTATATGTACTCTCTGACCGCAAGTGAGTTACCCTAGTCCCATAGAAGTACTCCCTGACCCCAAGTGAGTTACCATAGCCCCTTTATAAGTACTCGCTGACCCCAAGTGAGTTACCCTAATCCCTTATAACTACTCCCTGAACCAAAGTGAGTTACCCTAGCCCCTATATAAGCACTCCCTTGCCCCAAGTTAGTTATCCTAGCCCCTTTATATGTACTCTCTGACCGCAAGTGAGTTACCATAGTCCCATATAAGTAATCCCTGACCCCAAGTTAGTTACCTTAGTCCCATATAAGTACTCCCAGACCCCAAGTGAGTTACCCTAGTCCCATAAAAGTAGTCCCTGACCCCAAGTGAGTTACCCTAGTCCCATAGAAGTACTCCCTGACGCCGAAGAGAGTTATCCTAGCCCCTTTATAAGTACTCCCTAACCCCAAGTGAGTTATCCTAGCCCCTTTATAAGTACTCCCTGACCCCATTTGAGTTACCCTATTCCCATATAAGTAATCCCTGGCCCCAAGTGAGTTACCTTAGTCCCATATAAGTACTCCCAGACCCCAAGTGAGTTATCCTAGTCCCATAGAAGTACTCCCAGACCTAAAGTGAGTTACCCTAGCCCCTTTATAAGTACTCCCTGACCCCATGTGAGTTACCTTAGTCCCATATAAGTACTCCCAGACCCCAAGTGAGTTACCCTAGTCCCATAGAAGTACTCCCAGACCCCAAGTGAGTTACCCTAATCCCTTATAACTACTCCCTGAACCAAAGTGAGTTACCCTAGCCCCTATATAAGCACTCCCTTGCCCCAAGTTAGTTATCCTAGCCCCTTTATATGTACTCTCTGACCGCAAGTGAGTTACCATAGTCCCATATAAGTAATCCCTGACCCCAAGTTAGTTACCTTAGTCCCATATAAGTACTCCCAGACCCCAAGTGAGTTACCCTAGTCCCATAAAAGTAGTCCCTGACCCCAAGTGAGTTACCCTAGTCCCATAGAAGTACTCCCTGACGCCGAAGAGAGTTATCCTAGCCCCTTTATAAGTACTCCCTAACCCCAAGTGAGTTATCCTAGCCCCTTTATAAGTACTCCCTGACCCCATTTGAGTTACCCTATTCCCATATAAGTAATCCCTGGCCCCAAGTGAGTTACCTTAGTCCCATATAAGTACTCCCAGACCCCAAGTGAGTTATCCTAGTCCCATAGAAGTACTCCCAGACCTAAAGTGAGTTACCCTAGCCCCTTTATAAGTACTCCCTGACCCCATGTGAGTTACCTTAGTCCCATATAAGTACTCCCAGACCCCAAGTGAGTTACCCTAGTCCCATAGAAGTACTCCCAGACCCCAAGTGAGTTACCCTAATCCCACAGAAGTACTCCCTGACCCCAAGTGAGTTACCCTAGCCCCTATATAAGCACTCCCTTACCCCAAATTAGTTATCCTAGCCCCTTTATATGTACTCTCTGACCGCAAGTGAGTTACCCTAGCCCCTATATAAGCAATCCCTTACCCCAAGTTAGTTATCCTAGCCCCTTTATATGTACTCTCTGACCGCAAGTGAGTTACCCTAGTCCCATAGAAGTACTCCCTGACCCCAAGTGAGTTACCATAGCTCCTTTATAAGTACTCCCTGACCCCAAGTGAGATACCCTTGTTCCATATAAGTAATCCCACACCCCAAGTGAGTTACCCTAGTCCCACAGAAGTACTCCCTGACCCCAAGTGAGTTATCCTAGCCCCTTTATATGTACTCTCTGACCGCAAGTGAGTTACCCTAGTCCCATAGATGTACACCCTGACCCCAAGTGAGTTACCATATCATCTTTATAAGTACTCCCTGACCCCAAGTGAGTTATCCTAGCACCTTTATATGTATTCTCTGACCGCAAGTGAGTTACCCTAGTCCCATAGAAGTACACCCTGACCCCAAGTGAGTTACCATAGCCCCTTTATAAGTACTCCCTGACCCCAAGTGAGTTACCCTAATCCCTTATAACTACTCCCTGAACCAAAGTGAGTTATCCTAGCCCCTATATAAGCACTCCCTTACCCCAAGTTAGTTATCCTAGCCGGTAGAGGGTAAAGTGCCATAAAATTTTATAGTTACTTTCTAGGGATGGAGCTTTCGATGAGTAGACTATATTATAATGTATTTTGTGCGCATGCGTGCGAGTAGAAAAAACTTACGAACACAAGTAATCCAAAAATGTTTTCATGTAAATGTGTGTGCATTGATACTTACAGCTGAAATTAAAAGATTATAATAAGTAATATAGAAAGTTTGAGGCATAAAAGAATTAAAAGTATAATAACCATCTCTGTAAGAAAACCAAAGAGAAATGGCCTGTCATTCACTATACATATTGATGCCATATGGCATATGCACAAAGAATATAACAAAAATACTTTTAGATAAGTATATCTTTTGTATATAATAAGTGCATATTCAAGAATAAATCTTTTGTATGCTTTGTGGATGTATTTTGTTTATTTTACAGATTTAATCATTTATTTATTGTAAGCCATCTTCAATTTTTTATTGATCTGAAGTTTATATAGAATGGAAATCTCCACAGAATAATTTCCATACCCTTCGACAAAGAGTGAAAGATCAACTTAGTAATTTTTGACATATTGTCTAACAATAGCATGTTATATATTGTGTTTATATGCTTGATTAACACTAATACTTTACATATCGAATGTACTCTTGACTATTTAATTAGAAAAATTTCATCATACAGTCTTAGGTCTAGTTGAGATAGTGTCTTTAATAGGTCTGTTGATTTGATATTATTTGTAATATTCTAATGTATTTTTCATATTATTATTATATGTCGAGTTTCGAAGCTGCAATTAAGATCCTCATACCGTGTTTAATGATTACAGGAAGTTCAACTTATATATAAAAGAAGAAAATATTTGGAATTGTCATACAAGAATGAGATAAGGAAATGGAGGAATTTTTACCAGCAGCCATAAAGGAAATTTCACAAGTATTTTCTGAACGGTGTGAAAAGATGAGAACAATTCAACAACTCCTATGGTAGCATGTGTGGTATCTATGCTATTATTGTAATATGTATAGTTTGCTACGACTTTATATCTTCAACAATAACACAGACCTGGAAAATTCAATTTTCTCAGTTTCAAGAATGGACGGGAAGGAGGGGGGGGGGGGAAATTCTTCCATTTTTTTTACTGAATATGAATGTGGCTTTGAAATTTGTCTATCACATCAGGTGTTTTGAAATATCAGTTAAATGGCTGAAAAACGGCTGTTTTCCTCAGTTTATGATTTTTATTTTAGAGAACAAATTTTCTTTTTGTAAATTACCACTATTGCATCGCATCCTGCTAGTATAATAAGTTTTGAAAATGGATTTTAAAGCTAACGAATAATACTATATGGTTTAATTGTGGAATTTAAACAAAATTCGTTCTCTGAAGTAAAATAATGAAAATGGCGAAAAAAGCCATTTTGTACTATTTAAGCTAAAAATTAAAAAAAAATCTGATTTACTGGAGTAATTTCAAAATCAGGTTCGTTTACAACACAATAAGATCTACAAGAATCGTCTCCGACCATTTTTAAAAATGAGGAAAATGAGATTTGGCACGTCTGTGTAAATATTTATTAAAATAAAGTGTATTAATTACTTTTCATATTATAAAAAAGAGGAATATAAAAAGCAACTTTAAAATAAAATAAGTAACAGCTATAACACTAGTGAGATTAGACTGTTAAAATCTGGGTGTAGATAAGTGATGCTGAAATTATAAGGTTCTCAAAGGCGAGTGTTTAGAAAGGCTATAACTATTATTCTTCATCAAAAATATCTTCAGCTTTAGTGTAGAAAACATTAAAATTGTGTAATATGAAAAGGGGAATTTGTAAACGATTATATGGTATCATAAAAAATAATAGTAAAGCATTACGTAATTTATGAAAAAAAAATTATTTTATTGAAGACGAAGAAACACTAAAAAAGGAATACAAATATTTGTTTAAACATGCATACAAGTTTGACCTATTTATGAGTTCGCTCCTTAGTAAAGGATAATATTAAACACGTCAATGTATCCACTAAATTGTGTAGACATGCATAATCAAAATGTGTTTGTATGTTTTCTGAATAAGTTTTATTTAATTTCAATAAAAAATAAGAATAGTTTGCATTTCAAAACTATTATACAGTCAACATTTTGTAACTGAAAGAAAAAATATATGATTTCATAATCTCCAAATTAACCTCATACAGTACATAAATGTTTAAGGAAGGATGAACATTACTATATCATATTATTTTATAGTTGATGAGACGGTAGAGGGCATGTGCTGCATAATATAAACTACTCACCCAAAGTTCCTTAAATTTGCTATAGGAAAATATTATGGCACTTTACCCTCTACCATCCTAGCCCCTTTATATGTACTCTCTGTCCGCAAGTGAGTTACCCTAGTCCCATAGAAGTACTCCCTGACCCCAAGTGAGTTACCATATCACCTTTATAAGTACACCCTGACCCCAATTGAGTTATCCTAGCCCCTTTATATGTACTCTCTGACCGCAAGTGAGTTACCCTAGTTCAATATAAGTACTCCTAGACCCAAAGTGAGTTACCCTAGCCCCTTTATAAGTACTCCCTGACCCCATGTGAGTTACCCTAGTCCCATATAAGTACTCCCTGATCCCAAGTGAGTTACCTTAGTCCCATATAAGTACTCCCAGACCCCAAGTGAGTTACCCTAGTCCCATAAAAGTAGTCCCTGACCCCAAGTGAGTTACCCTAGTCCCATAGAAGTACTCCCTGACGCCGAAGTGAGTTATCCTAGCCCCTTTATAAGTACTCCCTGACCCCATTTGAGTTACCCTAGTCCCATATAAGTAATCCCTGACCCCAAGTGAATTACCTTATTCCTATATAAATACTCCCTGACCCCAAATGAGTTATCCTAGCCCCTATATATGTACTCTCTGACCGCAAGTGAGTTACCCTAGTCCAATATAAGTACTCCTTGACCCAAAGTGAGTTACCCTAGCCCCTTTATAAGTACTCCCTGACCCCATGTGAGTTACCCTAGTCCCATATAAGTACTCCCTGATCCCAAGTGAGTTATCCTAGCCCCTATATATGTACTCTCTGACCGCAAGTGAGTTACCCTAGTCCAATATAAGTACTCCTTGACCCAAAGTGAGTTACCCTAGCCCCTTTATAAGTACTCCCTGACCCCATTTGAGTTACCCTAGTCCCATATAAGTAATCCCTGACCCCAAGTGAATTACCTTATTCCTATATAAATACTCCCTGACCCCAAATGAGTTATCCTAGCCCCTATATATGTACTCTCTGACCGCAAGTGAGTTACCCTAGTCCAATATAAGTACTCCTTGACCCAAAGTGAGTTTCCCTAGTCCCTATATAAGCACTCCCTTACCCCAAGTTAGTTATCCTAGCCCCTTTATATGTACTCTCTGACCGCAAGTGAGTTACCCTAGTCCCATAGAAGTACTCCCTGACCCCAAGTGAGTTACCATATCACCTTTATAAGTACTCCCTGACCCCAAGTGAGTTATCCAAGCCCATTTATATGTACTCTCTGACCGCAAGTGAGTTACCCTAGTCCAATATAAGTACTCCTTGACCCAAAGTGAGTTATCCTAGCCCCTTTATAAGTACTCCCTGACCCCATGTGAGTTACCCTAGTCCCATATAAGTACTCCCTGACCCCAAGTGAGTTACCTTAGTCCCATATAAGTACTCCCAGACCCCATGAGAGTTACCCTAGTCCCATAGAAGTACTCCCAGACCCCAAGTGAGTTACCCTAATCCCACGGAAGTACTCCCTGACCCCAAGTGAGTTACCCTAGCCCCTTTATGAGCAATCCCTTACCTCAAGATAGTTATCCTTGCCCCTTTATATGTACTCTCTGACCGCAAGTGAGTTACCCTAGTCCCGTTGAAGTACTCCCTGACCCCAAGTGATTTACCATAGCCCCTTTATAAGTACTCCCTGACCCCAATTGAGTTATCCTAGCCCCTTTATATGTACTCTCTGACCGCAAGTGAGTTACCCTAATCCCTTATAACTACTCCCTGAACCAAAGTGAGTTACCCTAGCTCCTATATAAGCACTCCCTTACCCCAAGTTAGTTATCCTAGCCCCTTTATATGTACTCTCTGACCGCAAGTGAGTTACCCTAGTCCCATAGAAGTACTCCCTGACCCCAATTGAGTTATCCTAGCCCCTTTATATGTACTCTCTGACCGCAAGTGAGTTACCCTAGTCCAATATAAGTACTCCTAGACCCAAAGTGAGTTACCCTAGCCCCTTTATAAGTACTCCCTGACCCCATGTGAGTTTCCCTAGTCCCATATAAGTACTCCCTGACCCCAAGTGAGTTACCTTAGTCCCATATAAGTAGTCCCTGACCCCAAGTGAGTTACCCTAGTCCCATAGAAGTACTCCCTGACCCCAAGTGAGTTACCATATCACCTTTATAAGTACTCCCTGACCCCAAGTGAGTTATCCAAGCCCATTTATATGTACTCTCTGACCGCAAGTGAGTTACCCTAGTCCAATATAAGTACTCCTTGACCCAAAGTGAGTTATCCTAGCCCCTTTATAAGTACTCCCTGACCCCATGTGAGTTACCCTAGTCCCATATAAGTACTCCCTGACCCCAAGTGAGTTACCTTAGTCCCATATAAGTACTCCCAGACCCCAAGTGAGTTACCCTAGTCCCATAGAAGTACTCCCAGACCCCAAGAGAGTTACCCTAATCCCACAGAAGTACTCCCTGACCCCAAGTGAGTTACCCTAGCCCCTATATAAGCACTCCCTTACCTCAAGTTAGTTATCCTAGCCCCTTTATATGTACTCTCTGAACGCAAGTGAGTTATCCTAACCCCTTTATATGTACTCTCTGACCGCAAGTGAGTTAACCTAGTCCAATATAAGTACTCCTTGACCCAAAGTGAGTTACCGTAGCCCCTTTATAAGTACTCCCTGACCCCATGTGAGTTATCCTAGCCCATTTATATGTACTCTCTGACCGCAAGTGAGTTACCCTAGTCCAATATAAGTACCCCTTGACCCAAAGTGAGTTACCCTAGCCCCTTTATAAGTACTCCCTGACCCCATGTGAGTTACCCTAGTCCCATATAAGTACTCCCTGACCCCAAGTGAGTTACCTTACTCCCATATAAGTACTCCCAGACCCCAAGTGAGTTACCCTAGTCCCATAAAAGTAGTCCCTGACCCCAAGTGAGTTTCCCTAGTCCCATAGAAGTACTCCCTGACACCGAAGTGAGTTATCCTAGCCCCTTTATAAGTACTCCCTGACCCCAAGTAAGTTATCCTAGCCCCTTTATAAGTACTCCCAGACCCCAAGTGAGTTACCTTAGTCCCATATAAGTACTCCAAGACTCCAAGTGAGTTACCCTAGTCCCATAAAAGTAGTCCCTGACCTCAAGTGAGTTACCCTAGTCCCATAGAAGTACTCGCTGACGCCGAAGTGAGTTACCCTAGCCCCTTTTTAAGTACTCCCTGACCCCATGTGAGTTACCTTAGTCCCATATAAGTACTCCCAGACCCCAAGTGAGTTACCCTAGTCCCATAGAAGTACTCCCAGACCCCAAGTGAGTTACCCTAATCCCACAGAAGTACTCCCTGACCCCAAGTGAGTTACCCTAGCCCCTATATAAGCACTCCCTTACCCCAAGTGAGTTATCCTAGCCCCTTTATATGTACTCTCTGACCGCAAGTGAGTTACCCTAGTCCAATATAAGTACTCCTTGACCCAAAGTGAGTTACCGTAGCCCCTTTATAAGTACTCCCTGACCCCATGTGAGTTATCCTAGCCCCTTTATATGTACTCTCTGACCGCAATTGAGTTACCCTAGTCCAATATAAGTACTCCTTGACCCAAAGTGAGTTACCCTAGCCCCTTTATAAGTACTCCCTGACCCTATGTGAGTTACCCTAGTCCCATATAAGTACTCCCTGACCTCAAGTGAGTTACCCTAGTCCCGTAGAAGTACTCCCTGACCCCAAGTGAGTTACCCTAATCCCTTATAACTACTCCCTGAACCAAAGTGAGTTACCCTAGCCCCTATATAAGCACTCCCTTACCCCAAGTTAGTTATCCTAGCCACTTTATATGTACTCTCTGACCGCAAGTGAGTTACCCTAGTCCCATAGAAGTACTCCCTGACCCCAAGTGAGTTACCATATCACCTTTATAAGTACTCCCTGACCTCAATTGAGTTATCCTAGCCCCTTTATATGTACTCTTTGACCGCAAGTGAGTTACCCTAGTCCAATATAAGTACTCCTAGACCCAAAGTGAGTTACCCTAGCCCCTTTATAAGTACTCCCTGACCCCATGTGAGTTACCCTAGTCCCATAGAAGTACTCCCTGACGCTGAAGTGAGTTTTCCTAGCCCCTTTATAAGTACTCCCTGACCCCATGTGAGTTACCCTAGTCCCATATAAGTACTCCCTGATCCCAAGTGAGTTACCTTAGTCCCATATAAGTACTCCCAGACCCCAAGTGAGTTATCCTAGCCCCTTTATATGTACTCTCTGACCGCAAGTGAGTTACCCTAGTCCCATAGAAGTACTCCCTGACCCCAAGTGAGTTATCCTAGCCCCTTTATATGTACTCTCTGACCGCAAGTGAGTTACCCTAGTCCCATAGAAGTACTCCCTGACCCCAAGTGAGTTACCATATCACCTTTATAAGTACTCCCTGACCCCAAGTGAGTTATCCAAGCCCATTTATATGTATTCTCTGACCGCAAGTGAGTTACTCTAGTCCAATATAAGTACTCCTTGACCCAAAGTGAGTTACCCTAGCCCCTTTATAAGTACTCCCTGACCCCATGTGAGTTACCCTAGTCCCATATAAGTACTCCCTGACCCCAAGTGAGTTACTTTAGTCCCATATAAGTACTCCCAGGCCCCAAGTGAGTTACCCTAGTCCCATAGAAGTACTCCCAGACCCCAAGTGAGTTACCCCAATCCCACAGAAGTACTCCCTGACCCCAAGTGAGTTACCCTAGCCCCTATATAAGTAATCCCTTACCCCAAGTTAGTTATCCTAGCCTCTTTATATGTACTCTCTGACCGCAAGTGAGTTACCCTAGTCCCATAGAAGTACTCCCTGACCCCAAGTGAGTTATCCTAGCCCCTTTATACGTACACTCTGACCGCAAGTGAGTTACCCTAGTCCCATAGAAGTACTCCCTGACCCCAAGTGAGTAACCATAGCTCCTTTATAAGTACTCCCTGACCCCATGTGAGTTACCATATCACCTTTATAAGTACTCCCTGACCCCAAGTGAGTTACCATATCACCTTTATAAGTACTCCCTGACCCCAAGTGAGTTACCCTAATCCCTTATAACTACTCCCTGAACCAAAGTGAATGACCCTAGCCCCTATATAAGCACTCCCTTACCCCAAGTTAGTTATCCTAGCCCCTTTATATGTACTCTCTGACCGCAAGTGAGTTACCCTAGTCCCATAGAATTACTCCCTGACCCCAAATGAGTTACCATATCACCTTTATAAGTACTCCCTGACCCCATGTGAGTTACCCTAGTCCCATATAAGTACTCCCTCACCCCAAGTGAGTTATCCTAGCCCCTTTATATGTACTCTCTGACCGCAAGTGAGTTACCCTAGTCCAATATAAGTACTCCTTGACCCAAAGTGAGTTACCCTAGCCCCTTTATAAGTACTCCCTGACCCCATGTGTGTTACCCTAGTCCCATATAAGTACTCCCTGACCCCAAGTGAGTTACTTTAGTCCCATATAAGTACTCCCAGACCCCAAGTGAGTTACCCTAGTCCCATAGAAGTACTCCCAGACCCCAAGTGAGTTACCCCAATCCCACAGAAGTACTCCCTGACCCCAAGTGAGTTACCCTAGCCCCTATATAAGTAATCCCTTACCCCAAGTTAGTTATCCTAGCCTCTTTATATGTACTCTCTGACCGCAAGTGAGTTACCCTAGTCCCATAGAAGTACTCCCTGACCCCAAGTGAGTTATCCTAGCCCCTTTATATGTACACTCTGACCGCAAGTGAGTTACCCTAGTCCCATAGAAGTACTCCCTGACCCCAAGTGAGTAACCATAGCTCCTTTATAAGTACTCCCTGACCCCAAGTGAGATACCCTAGTCCCATATAAGTACTCCCAGACGCCAAGTGAGTTACCCTAGTCCCATAGAAGTACTCCCTGACCCCAAGTGAGTTACCATATCACCTTTATAAGTACTCCCTGACCCCAAGTGAGTTACAATATCACCTTTATAAGTACTCCCTGACCCCAAGTGAGTTACCCTAATCCCTTATAACTACTCCCTGAGCCAAAGTGAATTACCCTAGCCCCTATATAAGCACTCCCTTACCCCAAGTTAGTTATCCTAGCCCATTTATATGTACTCTCTGACCGCAAGTGAGTTACCCTAGTCCCATAGAATTACTCCCTGACCCCAAATGAGTTACCATATCACCTTTATAAGTACTCCCTGACCCCATGTGAGTTACCCTAGTCCCATATAAGTACTCCCTGACCCCATGTGAGTTACTTTAGTCTCATATAAGTACTCCCAGACCCCAAGTGAGTTACCCTAGTCCCATAGAAGTTCTCCCAGACCCCAAGTGAGTTACCCTAATCCCACAGAAGTACTCCCTGACCCCAAGTTAGTTATACTAGCCCCTTTATATGTACTCTCTGACCGTAAGTGAGTTACCCTAGTCCCATAGAAGTACTCCCTGACCCCAAGTGAGTTATCCTAGCCCCTTTATATGTACTCTCTGACCGCAAGTGAGTTACCCTAGTCCCATAGAAGTACTCCCTGACCCCAAGTGAGTTACCATATCACCTTTATAAGTACTCCCTGACCCCAAGTGAGTTATCCAAGCCCATTTATATGTATTCTCTGACCGCAAGTGAGTTACTCTAGTCCAATATAAGTACTCCTTGACCCAAAGTGAGTTACCCTAGCCCCTTTATAAGTACTCCCTGACCCCATGTGAGTTACCCTAGTCCCATATAAGTACTCCCTGACCCCAAGTGAGTTACTTTAGTCCCATATAAGTACTCCCAGGCCCCAAGTGAGTTACCCTAGTCCCATAGAAGTACTCCCAGACCCCAAGTGAGTTACCCCAATCCCACAGAAGTACTCCCTGACCCCAAGTGAGTTACCCTAGCCCCTATATAAGTAATCCCTTACCCCAAGTTAGTTATCCTAGCCTCTTTATATGTACTCTCTGACCGCAAGTGAGTTACCCTAGTCCCATAGAAGTACTCCCTGACCCCAAGTGAGTTATCCTAGCCCCTTTATACGTACACTCTGACCGCAAGTGAGTTACCCTAGTCCCATAGAAGTACTCCCTGACCCCAAGTGAGTAACCATAGCTCCTTTATAAGTACTCCCTGACCCCATGTGAGTTACCATATCACCTTTATAAGTACTCCCTGACCCCAAGTGAGTTACCATATCACCTTTATAAGTACTCCCTGACCCCAAGTGAGTTACCCTAATCCCTTATAACTACTCCCTGAACCAAAGTGAATGACCCTAGCCCCTATATAAGCACTCCCTTACCCCAAGTTAGTTATCCTAGCCCCTTTATATGTACTCTCTGACCGCAAGTGAGTTACCCTAGTCCCATAGAATTACTCCCTGACCCCAAATGAGTTACCATATCACCTTTATAAGTACTCCCTGACCCCATGTGAGTTACCCTAGTCCCATATAAGTACTCCCTCACCCCAAGTGAGTTATCCTAGCCCCTTTATATGTACTCTCTGACCGCAAGTGAGTTACCCTAGTCCAATATAAGTACTCCTTGACCCAAAGTGAGTTACCCTAGCCCCTTTATAAGTACTCCCTGACCCCATGTGTGTTACCCTAGTCCCATATAAGTACTCCCTGACCCCAAGTGAGTTACTTTAGTCCCATATAAGTACTCCCAGACCCCAAGTGAGTTACCCTAGTCCCATAGAAGTACTCCCAGACCCCAAGTGAGTTACCCCAATCCCACAGAAGTACTCCCTGACCCCAAGTGAGTTACCCTAGCCCCTATATAAGTAATCCCTTACCCCAAGTTAGTTATCCTAGCCTCTTTATATGTACTCTCTGACCGCAAGTGAGTTACCCTAGTCCCATAGAAGTACTCCCTGACCCCAAGTGAGTTATCCTAGCCCCTTTATATGTACACTCTGACCGCAAGTGAGTTACCCTAGTCCCATAGAAGTACTCCCTGACCCCAAGTGAGTAACCATAGCTCCTTTATAAGTACTCCCTGACCCCAAGTGAGATACCCTAGTCCCATATAAGTACTCCCAGACGCCAAGTGAGTTACCCTAGTCCCATAGAAGTACTCCCTGACCCCAAGTGAGTTACCATATCACCTTTATAAGTACTCCCTGACCCCAAGTGAGTTACAATATCACCTTTATAAGTACTCCCTGACCCCAAGTGAGTTACCCTAATCCCTTATAACTACTCCCTGAGCCAAAGTGAATTACCCTAGCCCCTATATAAGCACTCCCTTACCCCAAGTTAGTTATCCTAGCCCATTTATATGTACTCTCTGACCGCAAGTGAGTTACCCTAGTCCCATAGAATTACTCCCTGACCCCAAATGAGTTACCATATCACCTTTATAAGTACTCCCTGACCCCATGTGAGTTACCCTAGTCCCATATAAGTACTCCCTGACCCCATGTGAGTTACTTTAGTCTCATATAAGTACTCCCAGACCCCAAGTGAGTTACCCTAGTCCCATAGAAGTTCTCCCAGACCCCAAGTGAGTTACCCTAATCCCACAGAAGTACTCCCTGACCCCAAGTTAGTTATACTAGCCCCTTTATATGTACTCTCTGACCGTAAGTGAGTTACCCTAGTCCCATAGAAGTACTCCCTGACCCCAAGTGTGTTACTATATCACCTTTATAAGTACTCCCTGACCCCAAGTGAGTTATCCTAGCCCCTTTATATGTACTCTCTGATCGCAAGTGAGTTACCCTAGTCCCATAGAAGTACTCCCTGACCCCAAGTGAGTAACCATAGCTCCTTTATAAGTACTCCCTGACCACAAGTGAGATACCCTAGCCCCTTTATAAGTACTCCCTGACCCCATGTGAGTTACTTTAGTCCCATATAAGTACTCCCAGACCCCAAGTGAGTTACCCTAATCCCACAGAAGTACTCCCTGACCCCAAGTGAGTTACCCTAGCCCCTATATAAGCACTCCCTTACCCCAAGTTAGTTATCCTAGCCCCTTTATATGTACTCTCTGACCGCAAGTGAGTTACCGTAGTCCCATAGAAGTACTCCCTGACCCCAAGTGAGTTACCATATCACCTTTATAAGTACTCCCTGACCCCAAGTGAGTTATCCAAGCCCATTTATATGTACTCCCTGACCCCAAGTGAGTTACTTTAGTCCCATATAAGTACTCCCTGACCCCAAGTGAGTTACCCTAATCCCTTATAACTACTCCCTGAACCAAAGTGAGTTATCCTAGCCCCTATATAAGCACTCCCTTACCCCAAGTTAGTTATCCTAGCCCCTTTATATGTACTCTCTGACCGCAAGTGAGTTACCTTAGTCCAATATAAGTACTCCTAGACCCAAAGTGAGTTACCCTAGCCCCTTTATAAGTACTCCCTGACCCCATGTGAGTTACCCTAGACCCATATAAGTACTCCCTGACCCCAAGTGAGTTACCTTAGTCCCATATAAGTACTCCCAGACCCCAAGTGAGTTACCCTAGTCCCATAAAAGTAGTCCCTGACCCCAGGTGAGTTACCCTAGTCCCATAGAAGTACTCCCTGACGCCGAAGTGAGTTATCCTAGCCCCTTTATAAGTACTCCCTGACCCCAAGTAAGTTATCCTAGCCCCTTTATAAGTACTCCCAGACCCCAAGTGAGTTACCTTAGTCCCATATAAGTACTCCCAGACTCCAAGTGAGTTACCCTAGTCCCATAAAAGTTGTCCCTGAACTCAAGTGAGTTACCCTAGTCCCATAGAAGTACTCCCTGACGCCGAAGTGAGTTACCCTAGCCCCTTTATAAGTACTCCCTGACCCCATGTGAGTTACCTTAGTCCCATATAAGTACTCCCAGACCCCAAGTGAGTTACCCTAGTCCCATAGAAGTACTCCCAGACCCCAAGTGAGTTTCCCTAATCCCACAGAAGTACTCCCTGACCCCAAGTGAGTTACCCTAGCCCCTATATAAGCACTCCCTTACCCCAAGTTAGTTATCCTAGCCCCTTTATATGTACTCTCTGACCGCAAGTGAGTTACCCTAGTCCAATATAAGTACTCCTTGACCCAAAGTGAGTTACCGTAGCCCCTTTATAAGTACTCCCTGACCCCATGTGAGTTATCCTAGCCCCTTATATGTACTCCCTGACCCCAAGTGAGTTACCATATCACCTTTATAAGTACTCCCTGACCCCAATTGAGTTATCCTAGCCCCTTTATATGTACACTCTGACCGCAAGTGAGTTACCCTAGTCCATTATAAGTACTCCTAGACCCAAAGTGAGTTATCCTAGCCCCTTTATATGTACTCTCTGACCGCAAGTGAGTTACCCTAGTCCAATATAAGTACTCCTAGACCCAAAGTGAGTTACCCTAGCCCCTTTATAAGTACTCCCTGACCCCATGTGAGTTACCCTAGTCCCATATAAGTACTCCCTGACACCAAGTGAGTTACCTTAGTCCCATATAAGTACTCCCAGACCCCAAGTGAGTTACCCTAGTCCCATAAAAGTAGTCCCTGACCCCAAGTGAGTTACCCTAGTCCCATAGAAGTACTCCCTGACGCCGAAGTGAGTTATCCTAGCCCCTTTATAAGTACTCCCAGACCCCAAGTGAGTTACCTTAGTCCCATATAAGTACTCCCAGACTCCAAGTGAGTTACCCTAGTCCCATAAAAGTAGTCCCTGACCTCAAGTGAGTTACCCTAGTCCCATAGAAGTACTCCCTGACGCCGAAGTGAGTTACCCTAGCCCCTTTATAAGTACTCCCTGACCCCATGTGAGTTACCTCAGTCCCATATAAGTACTCCCAGACCCCAAGTGAGTTACCCTAATCCCTTATAACTACTCCCTGAACCAAAGTGAGTTATCCTAGCCCCTATATAAGCACTCCCTTACCCCAAGTTAGTTATCCTAGCCCCTTTATATGTACTCTCTGACCGCAAGTGAGTTACCTTAGTCCAATATAAGTACTCCTAGACCCAAAGTGAGTTACCCTAGCCCCTTTATAAGTACTCCCTGACCCCATGTGAGTTACCCTAGACCCATATAAGTACTCCCTGACCCCAAGTGAGTTACCTTAGTCCCATATAAGTACTCCCAGACCCCAAGTGAGTTACCCTAGTCCCATAAAAGTAGTCCCTGACCCCAGGTGAGTTACCCTAGTCCCATAGAAGTACTCCCTGACGCCGAAGTGAGTTATCCTAGCCCCTTTATAAGTACTCCCTGACCCCAAGTAAGTTATCCTAGCCCCTTTATAAGTACTCCCAGACCCCAAGTGAGTTACCTTAGTCCCATATAAGTACTCCCAGACTCCAAGTGAGTTACCCTAGTCCCATAAAAGTAGTCCCTGAACTCAAGTGAGTTACCCTAGTCCCATAGAAGTACTCCCTGACGCCGAAGTGAGTTACCCTAGCCCCTTTATAAGTACTCCCTGACCCCATGTGAGTTACCTTAGTCCCATATAAGTACTCCCAGACCCCAAGTGAGTTACCCTAGTCCCATAGAAGTACTCCCAGACCCCAAGTGAGTTTCCCTAATCCCACAGAAGTACTCCCTGACCCCAAGTGAGTTACCCTAGCCCCTATATAAGCACTCCCTTACCCCAAGTTAGTTATCCTTGCCCCTTTATATGTACTCTCTGACCGCAAGTGAGTTACCCTAGTCCAATATAAGTACTCCTTGACCCAAAGTGAGTTACCGTAGCCCCTTTATAACTACTCCCTGACCCCATGTGAGTTATCCTAGCCCCTTATATGTACTCCCTGACCCCAAGTGAGTTACCATATCACCTTTATAAGTACTCCCTGACCCCAATTGAGTTATCCTAGCCCCTTTATATGTACTCTCTGACCGCAAGTGAGTTACCCTAGTCCAATATAAGTACTCCTAGACCCAAAGTGAGTTATCCTAGCCCCTTTATATGTACTCTCTGACCGCAAGTGAGTTACCCTAGTCCAATATAAGTACTCCTATACCCAAAGTGAGTTACCCTAGCCCCTTTATAAGTACTCCCTGACCCCATGTGAGTTACCCTAGTCCCATATAAGTACTCCCTGACACCAAGTGAGTTACCTTAGTCCCATATAAGTACTCCCAGACCCCAAGTGAGTTACCCTAGTCCCATAAAAGTAGTCCCTGACCCCAAGTGAGTTACCCTAGTCCCATAGAAGTACTCCCTGGCGCCGAAGTGAGTTATCCTAGCCCCTTTATAAGTACTCCCAGACCCCAAGTGAGTTACCTTAGTCCCATATAAGTACTCCCAGACTCCAAGTGAGTTACCCTAGTCCCATAAAAGTAGTCCCTGACCTCAAGTGAGTTACCCTAGTCCCATAGAAGTACTCCCTGACGCCGAAGTGAGTTACCCTAGCCCCTTTATAAGTACTCCCTGACCCCATGTGAGTTACCTCAGTCCCATATAAGTACTCCCAGACCCCAAGTGAGTTACCCTAGTCCCATAGAAGTACTTCCAGACCCCAAGTGAGTTACCCTAATCCCACAGAAGTATTCCCTGACCCCAAGTAAGTTACCCTAGCCCCTATATAGGCACTCCCTTACCCCAAGTTAGTTATCCTAGCCCCTTTATATGTACTCTCTGACCGCAAGTGAGTTACCCTAGCCCCTATATAAGCAATCCCTTACCCCAAGTTAGTTATCCTAGCCCCTTTATATGTACTCTCTGACCGCAAGTGAGTTACCCTAGTCCCATAGAAGTACTCCCTGACCCCAAGTGAGTTACCATAGCTCCTTTATAAGTACTCCCTGACCCCAAGTGAGATACCCTTGTTCCATATAAGTAATCCCACACCCCAAGTGAGTTACCCTAGTCCCACAGAAGTACTCCCTGACCCCAAGTGAGTTATCCTAGCCCCTTTATATGTACTCTCTGACCGCAAGTGAGTTACCCTAGTCCCATAGATGTACACCCTGACCCCAAGTGAGTTACCATATCATCTTTATAAGTACTCCCTGACCCCAAGTGAGTTATCCTAGCACCTTTATATGTATTCTCTGACCGCAAGTGAGTTACCCTAGTCCCATAGAAGTACACCCTGACCCCAAGTGAGTTACCATAGCCCCTTTATAAGTACTCCCTGACCCCAAGTGAGTTACCCTAATCCCTTATAACTACTCCCTGAACCAAAGTGAGTTATCCTAGCCCCTATATAAGCACTCCCTTACCCCAAGTTAGTTATCCTAGCCGGTAGAGGGTAAAGTGCCATAAAATTTTATAGTTACTTTCTAGGGATGGAGCTTTCGATGAGTAGACTATATTATAATGTATTTTGTGCGCATGCGTGCGAGTAGAAGAAACTTACGAACACAAGTAATCCAAAAATGTTTTCATGTAAATGTGTGTGCATTGATACTTACAGCTGAAATTAAAAGATTATAATAAGTAATATAGAAAGTTTGAGGCATAAAAGAATTAAAAGTATAATAACCATCTCTGTAAGAAAACCAAAGAGAAATGGCCTGTCATTCACTATACATATTGATGCCATATGGCATATGCACAAAGAATATAACAAAAATACTTTTAGATAAGTATATCTTTTGTATATAATAAGTGCATATTCAAGAATAAATCTTTTGTATGCTTTGTGGATGTATTTTGTTTATTTTACAGATTTAATCATTTATTTATTGTAAGCCATCTTCAATTTTTTATTGATCTGAAGTTTACATAGAATGGAAATCTCCCACAGAATAATTTCCATACCCTTCGACAAAGAGTGAAAGATCAACTTAGTAATTTTTGACATATTGTCTAACAATAGCATGTTATATATTGTGTTTATATGCTTGATTAACACTAATACTTTACATATCGAATGTACTCTTGACTATTTAATGAGAAAAATTTCATCATACAGTCTTAGGTCTAGTTGAGATAGTGTCTTTAATAGGTCTGTTGATTTGATATTATTTGTAATATTCTAATGTATTTTTCATATTATTATTATATGTCGAGTTTCGAAGCTGCAATTAAGATCCTCATACCGTGTTTAATGATTACAGGAAGTTCAACTTATATATAAAAGAAGAAAATATTTGGAATTGTCATACAAGAATGAGATAAGGAAATGGAGGAATTTTTACCAGCAGCCATAAAGGAAATTTCACAAGTATTTTCTGAACGGTGTGAAAAGATGAGAACAATTCAACAACTCCTATGGTAGCATGTGTGGTATCTATGCTATTATTGTAATATGTATAGTTTGCTACGACTTTATATCTTCAACAATAACACAGACCTGGAAAATTCAATTTTCTCAGTTTCAAGAATGGACGGGAAGGAGGGGGGGGGGGGGGCAATTCTTCCATTTTTTTTACTGAATATGAATGTGGCTTTGAAATTTGTCTATCACATCAGGTGTTTTGAAATATCAGTTAAATGGCTGAAAAACGGCTGTTTTCCTCAGTTTATGATTTTTATTTTAGAGAACAAATTTTCTTTTTGTAAATTACCACTATTGCATCGCATCCTGCTAGTATAATAAGTTTTGAAAATGGATTTTAAAGCTAACGAATAATACTATATGGTTTAATTGTGGAATTTAAACAAAATTCGTTCTCTGAAGTAAAATAATGAAAATGGCGAAAAAAGCCATTTTGTACTATTTAAGCTAAAAATTAAAAAAAAATCTGATTTACTGGAGTAATTTCAAAATCAGGTTCGTTTACAACACAATAAGATCTACAAGAATCGTCTCCGACCATTTTTAAAAATGAGGAAAATGAGATTTGGCACGTCTGTGTAAATATTTATTAAAATAAAGTGTATTAATTACTTTTCATATTATAAAAAAGAGGAATATAAAAAGCAACTTTAAAATAAAATAAGTAACAGCTATAACACTAGTGAGATTAGACTGTTAAAATCTGGGTGTAGATAAGTGATGCTGAAATTATAAGGTTCTCAAAGGCGAGTGTTTAGAAAGGCTATAACTATTATTCTTCATCAAAAATATCTTCAGCTTTAGTGTAGAAAACATTAAAATTGTGTAATATGAAAAGGGGAATTTGTAAACGATTATATGGTATCATAAAAAATAATAGTAAAGCATTACGTAATTTATGAAAAAAAAATTATTTTATTGAAGACGAAGAAACACTAAAAAAGGAATACAAATATTTGTTTAAACATGCATACAAGTTTGACCTATTTATGAGTTCGCTCCTTAGTAAAGGATAATATTAAACACGTCAATGTATCCACTAAATTGTGTAGACATGCATAATCAAAATCTGTTTGTATGTTTTCTGAATAAGTTTTATTTAATTTCAATAAAAAATAAGAATAGTTTGCATTTCAAAACTATTATACAGTCAACATTTTGTAACTGAAAGAAAAAATATATGATTTCATAATCTCCAAATTAACCTCATACAGTACATAAATGTTTAAGGAAGGATGAACATTACTATATCATATTATTTTATAGTTGATGAGACGGTAGAGGGCATGTGCTGCATAATATAAACTACTCACCCAAAGTTCCTTAAATTTGCTATAGGAAAATATTATGGCACTTTACCCTCTACCATCCTAGCCCCTTTATATGTACTCTCTGTCCGCAAGTGAGTTACCCTAGTCCCATAGAAGTACTCCCTGACCCCAAGTGAGTTACCATATCACCTTTATAAGTACACCCTGACCCCAATTGAGTTATCCTAGCCCCTTTATATGTACTCTCTGACCGCAAGTGAGTTACCGTAGTTCAATATAAGTACTCCTAGACCCAAAGTGAGTTACCCTAGCCCCTTTATAAGTACTCCCTGACCCCATGTGAGTTACCCTAGTCCCATATAAGTACTCCCTGATCCCAAGTGAGTTACCTTAGTCCCATATAAGTACTCCCAGACCCCAAGTGAGTTACCCTAGTCCCATAAAAGTAGTCCCTGACCCCAAGTGAGTTACCCTAGTCCCATAGAAGTACTCCCTGACGCTGAAGTGAGTTATCCTAGCCCCTTTATAAGTACTCCCTGACCCCATTTGAGTTACCCTAGTCCCATATAAGTAATCCCTGACCCCAAGTGAATTACCTTATTCCTATATAAATACTCCCTGACCCCAAGTGAGTTATCCTAGCCCCTTTATATGTACTCTCTGACCGCAAGTGAGTTACCCTAGTCCAATATAAGTACTCCTTGACCCAAAGTGAGTTTCCCTAGTCCCTATATAAGCACTCCCTTACCCCAAGTTAGTTATCCTAGCCCCTTTATATGTACTCTCTGACCGCAAGTGAGTTACCCTAGTCCCATAGAAGTACTCCCTGACCCCAAGTGAGTTATCCTAGCCCCTTTATATGTACTCTCTGACCGCAAGTGAGTTACCCTAGTCCCATAGAAGTACTCCCTGACCCCAAGTGAGTTACCATATCACCTTTATAAGTACTCCCTGACCCCAAGTGAGTTATCCAAGCCCATTTATATGTACTCTCTGACCGCAAGTGAATTACTCTAGTCCAATATAAGTACTCCTTGACCCAAAGTGAGTTATCCTAGCCCCTTTATAAGTACTCCCTGACCCCATATGAGTTACCCTAGTCCCATATAAGTACTCCCAGACCCCAAGTGAGTTACCCTAGTCCCATAAAAGTAGTCCCTGACCCCAAGTGAGTTACCCTAGTCCCATAGAAGTACTCCCTGACGCCGAAGTGAGTTATCCTAGCCCCTTTATAAGTACTCCCTGACCCCAAGTTAGTTATCCTAGCCCCTTTATATGTACTCTCTGACCGCAAGTGAGTTACCCTAGTCCAATATAAGTACTCCTTGACCCAAAGTGAGTTACCCTAGCCCCTTTATAAGTACTCCCTGACCCCATGTGAGTTACCCTAGTCCCATATAAGTACTCCCTGACCCCAAGTGAGTTACCTTAGTCCCATATAAGTACTCCCAGACCCCATGAGAGTTACCCTAGTCCCATAGAAGTACTCCCAGACCCCAAGTGAGTTACCCTAATCCCACGGAAGGACTCCCTGACCCCAAGTGAGTTACCCTAGCCCCTTTATGAGCAATCCCTTACCTCAAGATAGTTATCCTTGCCCCTTTATATGTACTCTCTGACCGCAAGTGAGTTACCCTAGTCCCGTTGAAGTACTCCCTGACCCCAAGTGATTTACCATAGCCCCTTTATAAGTACTCCCTGACCCCAAGTGAGTTACCCTAATCCCTTATAACTACTCCCTGAACCAAAGTGAGTTACCCTAGCTCCTATATAAGCACTCCCTTACCCCAAGTTAGTTATCCTAGCCCCTTTATATGTACTCTCTGACCGCAAGTGAGTTACCCTAGTCCCATAGAAGTACTCCCTGACCCCAAGTGATTTACCATATCACCTTTATAAGTACTCCCTGACCCCAATTGAGTTATCCTAGCCCCTTTATATGTACTCTCTGACCGCAAGTGAGTTACCCTAGTCCAATATAAGTACTCCTAGACCCAAAGTGAGTTACCCTAGCCCCTTTATAAGTACTCCCTGACCCCATGTGAGTTTCCCTAGTCCCATATAAGTACTCCCTGACCCCAAGTGAGTTACCTTAGTCCCATATAAGTAGTCCCTGACCCCAAGTGAGTTACCCTAGTCCCATAGAAGTACTCCCTGACGCTGAAATGAGTTATCCTAGCCCCTTTATAAGTACTCCCTGACCCCAAGTGAGTTATCCTAGCCCCTTTATAAGTACTCCCTGACTTCATTTGAGTTACCCTAGTCCCATATAAGTAATCCCTGACCCCAAGTGAGAACCTTAGTCCCATATAAATACTCCCTGACCCCAAGTGAGTTATCCTAGCCCCTTTATATGTACTCTCTGACCGCAAGTGAGTTACCCTAGTTTAATATAAGTACTCCCTGACCCCATGTGAGTTACCTTAGTCCCATATAAGTACTCCCAGACCCCAAGTGAGTTACCCTAGTCCCATAGAAGTACTCCCAGACCCCAAGAGAGTTACCCTAATCCCACAGAAGTACTCCCTGACCCCAAGTGAGTTACCCTAGCCCCTATATAAGCACTCCCTTACCCCAAGTTAGTTATCCTAGCCCCTTTATATGTACTCTCTGAACGCAAGTGAGTTATCCTAACCCCTTTATATGTACTCTCTGACCGCAAGTGAGTTAACCTAGTCCAATATAAGTACTCCTTGACCCAAAGTGAGTTACCGTAGCCCCTTTATAAGTACTCCCTGACCCCATGTGAGTTATCCTAGCCCATTTATATGTACTCTCTGACCGCAAGTGAGTTACCCTAGTCCAATATAAGTACCCCTTGACCCAAAGTGAGTTACCCTAGCCCCTTTATAAGTACTCCCTGACCCCATGTGAGTTACCCTAGTCCCATATAAGTACTCCCTGACCCCAAGTGAGTTACCTTACTCCCATATAAGTACTCCCAGACCCCAAGTGAGTTACCCTAGTCCCATAAAAGTAGTCCCTGACCCCAAGTGAGTTTCCCTAGTCCCATAGAAGTACTCCCTGACACCGAAGTGAGTTATCCTAGCCCCTTTATAAGTACTCCCTGACCCCAAGTAAGTTATCCTAGCCCCTTTATAAGTACTCCCAGACCCCAAGTGAGTTACCTTAGTCCCATATAAGTACTCCAAGACTCCAAGTGAGTTACTCTAGTCCCATAAAAGTAGTCCCTGACCTCAAGTGAGTTACCCTAGTCCCATAGAAGTACTCGCTGACGCCGAAGTGAGTTACCCTAGCCCCTTTTTAAGTACTCCCTGACCCCATGTGAGTTACCTTAGTCCCATATAAGTACTCCCAGACCCCAAGTGAGTTACCCTAGTCCCATAGAAGTACTCCCAGACCCCAAGTGAGTTACCCTAATCCCACAGAAGTACTCCCTGACCCCAAGTGAGTTACCCTAGTCCCATAGAAGTACTCCCAGACCCCATGAGAGTTACCCTAGTCCCATAGAAGTACTCCCAGACCCCAAGTGAGTTACCCTAATCCCACAGAAGTACTCCCTGACCCCAAGTGAGTTACCCTAGCCCCTATATAAGCACTCCCTTACCCCAAGTTAGTTATCCTAGCCCCTTTATATGTACTCTCTGAACGCAAGTGAGTTATCCTAACCCCTTTATATGTACTCTCTGACCGCAAGTGAGTTAACCTAGTCCAATATAAGTACTCCTTGACCCAAAGTGAGTTACCGTAGCCCCTTTATAAGTACTCCCTGACCCCATGTGAGTTATCCTAGCCCCTTTATAAGTACTCCCAGACCCCAAGTGAGTTACCTTAGTCCCATATAAGTACTCCAAGACTCCAAGTGAGTTACTCTAGTCCCATAAAAGTAGTCCCTGACCTCAAGTGAGTTACCCTAGTCCCATAGAAGTACTCGCTGACGCCGAAGTGAGTTACCCTAGCCCCTTTTTAAGTACTCCCTGACCCCATGTGAGTTACCTTAGTCCCATATAAGTACTCCCAGACCCCAAGTGAGTTACCCTAGTCCCATAGAAGTACTCCCAGACCCCAAGTGAGTTACCCTAATCCCACAGAAGTACTCCCTGACCTCAATTGAGTTATCCTAGCCCCTTTATATGTACTCTTTGACCGCAAGTGAGTTACCCTAGTCCAATATAAGTACTCCTAGACCCAAAGTGAGTTACCCTAGCCCCTTTATAAGTACTCCCTGACCCCATGTGAGTTACCCTAGTCTCATATAAGTACTCCCTGATCCCAAGTGAGTTACCTTAGTCCCATATAAGTACTCCCAGACCCCAAGTGAGTTATCCTAGCCCCTTTATACGTACACTCTGACCGCAAGTGAGTTACCCTAGTCCCATAGAAGTACTCCCTGACCCCAAGTGAGTAACCATAGCTCCTTTATAAGTACTCCCTGACCCCAAGTGAGATACCCTAGTCCCATATAAGTACTCCCAGACGCCAAGTGAGTTACCCTAGTCCCATAGAAGTACTCCCTGACACCGAAGTGAGTTATCCTAGCCCCTTTATAAGTACTCCCTGACCCCAAGTAAGTTATCCTAGCCCCTTTATAAGTACTCCCAGACCCCAAGTGAGTTACCTTAGTCCCATATAAGTACTCCAAGACTCCAAGTGAGTTACTCTAGTCCCATAAAAGTAGTCCCTGACCTCAAGTGAGTTACCCTAGTCCCATAGAAGTACTCGCTGACGCCGAAGTGAGTTACCCTAGCCCCTTTTTAAGTACTCCCTGACCCCATGTGAGTTACCTTAGTCCCATATAAGTACTCCCAGACCCCAAGTGAGTTACCCTAGTCCCATAGAAGTACTCCCAGACCCCAAGTGAGTTACCCTAATCCCACAGAAGTACTCCCTGACCCCAAGTGAGTTACCCTAGCCCCTATATAAGCACTCCCTTACCCCAAGTGAGTTATCCTAGCCCCTTTATATGTACTCTCTGACCGCAAGTGAGTTACCCTAGACCAATATAAGTACTCCTTGACCCAAAGTGAGTTACCGTAGCCCCTTTATAAGTACTCCCTGACCCCAAGTGAGTTATCCTAGCCCCTTTATATGTACTCTCTGACCGCAAGTGAGTTACCCTAGTCCAATATAAGTACTCCTTGACCCAAAGTGAGTTACCCTAGCCCCTTTATAAGTACTCCCTGACCCTATGTGAGTTACCCTAGTCCCATATAAGTACTCCCTGACCTCAAGTGAGTTACCCTAGTCCCGTAGAAGTACTCCCTGACCCCAAGTGAGTTACCCTAATCCCTTATAACTACTCCCTGAACCAAAGTGAGTTACCCTAGCCCCTATATAAGCACTCCCTTACCCCAAGTTAGTTATCCTAGCCACTTTATATGTACTCTCTGACCGCAAGTGAGTTACCCTAGTCCCATAGAAGTACTCCCTGACCCCAAGTGAGTTACCATATCACCTTTATAAGTACTCCCTGACCTCAATTGACTTATCCTAGCCCCTTTATATGTACTCTTTGACCGCAAGTGAGTTACCCTAGTCCAATATAAGTACTCCTAGACCCAAAGTGAGTTACCCTAGCCCCTTTATAAGTACTCCCTGACCCCATGTGAGTTACCCTAGTCCCATATAAGTACTCCCTGATCCCAAGTGAGTTACCTTAGTCCCATATAAGTACTCCCAGACCCCAAGTGAGTTATCCTAGCCCCTTTATATGTACTCTCTGACCGCAAGTGAGTTACCCTAGTCCCATAGAAGTACTCCCTGACCCCAAGTGAGTTATCCTAGCCCCTTTATATGTACTCTCTGACCGCAAGTGAGTTACCCTAGTCCCATAGAAGTACTCCCTGACCCCATGTGAGTTACCATATCACCTTTATAAGTACTCCCTGACCCCAAGTGAGTTATCCAAGCCCATTTATATGTACTCTCTGACCGCAAGTGAGTTACTCTAGTCCAATATAAGTACTCCTTGACCCAAAGTGAGTTACCCTAGCCCCTTTATAAGTACTCCCTGACCCCATGTGAGTTACCCTAGTCCCATATAAGTACTCCCTGACCCCAAGTGAGTTACTTTAGTCCCATATAAGTACTCCCAGACCCCAAGTGAGTTACCCTAGTCCCATAGAAGTACTCCCAGACCCCAAGTGAGTTACCCCAATCCCACAGAAGTACTCCCTGACCCCAAGTGAGTTACCCTAGCCCCTATATAAGTAATCCCTTACCCCAAGTTAGTTATCCTAGCCTCTTTATATGTACTCTCTGACCGCAAGTGAGTTACCCTAGTCCCATAGAAGTACTCCCTGACCCCAAGTGAGTTATCCTAGCCCCTTTATACGTACACTCTGACCGCAAGTGAGTTACCCTAGTCCCATAGAAGTACTCCCTGACCCCAAGTGAGTAACCATAGCTCCTTTATAAGTACTCCCTGACCCCAAGTGAGATACCCTAGTCCCATATAAGTACTCCCAGACGCCAAGTGAGTTACCCTAGTCCCATAGAAGTACTCCCTGACCCCAAGTGAGTTACCATATCACCTTTATAAGTACTCCCTGACCCCAAGTGAGTTACCATATCACCTTTATAAGTACTCCCTGACCCCAAGTGAGTTACCCTAATCCCTTATAACTACTCCCTGAACCAAAGTGAATGACCCTAGCCCCTATATAAGCACTCCCTTACCCCAAGTTAGTTATCCTAGCCCCTTTATATGTACTCTCTGACCGCAAGTGAGTTACCCTAGTCCCATAGAATTACTCCCTGACCCCAAATGAGTTACCATATCACCTTTATAAGTACTCCCTGACCCCATGTGAGTTACCCTAGTCCCATATAAGTACTCCCTCACCCCAAGTGAGTTATCCTAGCCCCTTTATATGTACTCTCTGACCGCAAGTGAGTTACCCTAGTCCAATATAAGTACTCCTTGACCCAAAGTGAGTTACCCTAGCCCCTTTATAAGTACTCCCTGACCCCATGTGTGTTACCCTAGTCCCATATAAGTACTCCCTGACCCCAAGTGAGTTACTTTAGTCCCATATAAGTACTCCCAGACCCCAAGTGAGTTACCCTAGTCCCATAGAAGTACTCCCAGACCCCAAGTGAGTTACCCCAATCCCACAGAAGTACTCCCTGACCCCAAGTGAGTTACCCTAGCCCCTATATAAGTAATCCCTTACCCCAAGTTAGTTATCCTAGCCTCTTTATATGTACTCTCTGACCGCAAGTGAGTTACCCTAGTCCCATAGAAGTACTCCCTGACCCCAAGTGAGTTATCCTAGCCCCTTTATATGTACACTCTGACCGCAAGTGAGTTACCCTAGTCCCATAGAAGTACTCCCTGACCCCAAGTGAGTAACCATAGCTCCTTTATAAGTACTCCCTGACCCCATGTGAGATACCCTAGTCCCATATAAGTACTCCCAGACGCCAAGTGAGTTACCCTAGTCCCATAGAAGTACTCCCTGACCCCAAGTGAGTTACCATATCACCTTTATAAGTACTCCCTGACCCCAAGTGAGTTACAATATCACCTTTATAAGTACTCCCTGACCCCAAGTGAGTTACCCTAATCCCTTATAACTACTCCCTGAACCAAAGTGAATTACCCTAGCCCCTATATAAGCACTCCCTTACCCCAAGTTAGTTATCCTAGCCCCTTTACATGTACTCTCTGACCGCAAGTGAGTTACCCTAGTCCCATAGAATTACTCCCTGACCCCAAATGAGCTACCATATCACCTTTATAAGTACTCCCTGACCCCATGTGAGTTACCCTAGTCCCATATAAGTACTCCCTGACCCCAAGTGAGTTATCCTAGCCCCTTTATATGTACTCTCTGACCGCAAGTGAGTTACCCTAGTCCAATATAAGTACTCCTTGACCCAAAGTGAGTTACCCTAGCCCCTTTATAAGTACTCCCTGACCCCATGTGAGTTACTTTAGTCTCATATAAGTACTCCCAGACCCCAAGTGAGTTACCCTAGTCCCATAGAAGTTCTCCCAGACCCCAAGTGAGTTACCCTAATCCCACAGAAGTACTCTCTGACCCCAAGTTAGTTATCCTCGCCACTTTATATGTACTCTCTGACCGTAAGTGAGTTACCCTAGTCCCATAGAAGTACTCCCTGACCCCAAGTGTGTTACTATATCACCTTTATAAGTACTCCCTGACCCCAAGTGAGTTATCCTAGCCCCTTTATATGTACTCTCTGATCGCAAGTGAGTTACCCTAGTCCCATAGAAGTACTCCCTGACCCCAAGTGAGTAACCATAGCTCCTTTATAAGTACTCCCTGACCCCAAGTGAGATACCCTAGCCCCTTTATAAGTACTCCCTGACCCCATGTGAGTTACTTTAGTCCCATATAAGTACTCCCAGACCCCAAGTGAGTTACCCTAGTCCCATAGAAGTTCTCCCAGACCCCAAGTGAGTTACCCTAATCCCACAGAAGTACTCCCTGACCCCAAGTTAGTTATCCTAACCCCTTTATATGTACTCTCTGACCGTAAGTGAGTTACCCTAGTCCCATAGAAGTACTCCCTGACCCCAAGTGTGTTACTATATCACCTTTATAAGTACTCCCTGACCCCAAGTGAGTTATCCTAGCCCCTTTATATGTACTCTCTGATCGCAAGTGAGTTACCCTAGTCCCATAGAAGTACTCCCTGACCCCAAGTGAGTAACCATAGCTCCTTTATAAGTACTCCCTGACCCCAAGTGAGATACCCTAGCCCCTTTATAAGTACTCCCTGACCCCATGTGAGTTACTTTAGTCCCATATAAGTACTCCCAGACCCCAAGTGAGTTACCCTAGTCCCATAGAAGTACTCCCAGACCCCAAGTGAGTTACCCTAATCCCACAGAAGTACTCCCTGACCCCAAGTGAGTTACCCTAGCCCCTATATAAGCACTCCCTTACCCCAAGTTAGTTATCCTAGCCCCTTTATATGTACTCTCTGACCGCAAGTGAGTTACCGTAGTCCCATAGAAGTACTCCCTGACCCCAAGTGAGTTACCATATCACCTTTATAAGTACTCCCTGACCCCAAGTGAGTTATCCAAGCCCATTTATATGTACTCCCTGACCCCAAGTGAGTTACTTTAGTCCCATATACGTACTCCCTGACCCCAAGTGAGTTACCCTAATCCCTTATAACTACTCCCTGAACCAAAGTGAGTTATCCTAGCCCCTATATAAGCACTCCCTTACCCCAAGTTAGTTATCCTAGCCCCTTTATATGTACTCTCTGACCGCAAGTGAGTTACCCTAGTCCAATATAAGTACTCCTAGACCCAAAGTGAGTTACCCTAGCCCCTTTATAAGTACTCCCTGACCCCATGTGAGTTACCCTAGACCCATATAAGTACTCCCTGACCCCAAGTGAGTTACCTTAGTCCCATATAAGTACTCCCAGACCCCAAGTGAGTTACCCTAGTCCCATAAAAGTAGTCCCTGACCCCACGTGAGTTACCCTAGTCCCATAGAAGTACTCCCTGACGCCGAAGTGAGTTATCCTAGCCCCTTTATAAGTACTCCCTGACCCCAAGTAAGTTATCCTAGCCCCTTTATAAGTACTCCCAGACCCCAAGTGAGTTACCTTAGTCCCATATAAGTACTCCCAGACTCCAAGTGAGTTACCCTAGTCCCATAAAAGTAGTCCCTGACCTCAAGTGAGTTACCCTAGTCCCATAGAAGTACTCCCTGACGCCGAAGTGAGTTACCCTAGCCCCTTTATAAGTATTCCCTGACCCCATGTGAGTTACCTTAGTCCCATATAAGTACTCCCAGACCCCAAGTGAGTTACCCTAGTCCCATAGAAGTACTCCCAGACCCCAAGTGAGTTTCCCTAATCCCACAGAAGTACTCCCTGACCCCAAGTGAGTTACCCTAGCCCCTATATAAGCACTCCCTTACCCCAAGTTAGTTATCCTAGCCCCTTTATATGTACTCTCTGACCGCAAGTGAGTTACCCTAGTCCAATATAAGTACTCCTTGACCCAAAGTGAGTTACCGTAGCCCCTTTATAAGTACTCCCTGACCCCATGTGAGTTATCCTAGCCCCTTATATGTACTCCCTGACCCCAAGTGAGTTACCATATCACCTTTATAAGTACTCCCTGACCCCAATTGAGTTATCCTAGCCCCTTTATATGTACTCTCTGACCGCAAGTGAGTTACCCTAGTCCAATATAAGTACTCCTAGACCCAAAGTGAGTTATCCTAGCCCCTTTATATGTACTCTCTGACCGCAAGTGAGTTACCCTAGCCCCTTTATAAGTACTCCCTGACCCCATGTGAGTTACCCTAGTCCCATATAAGTACTCCCTGACAACAAGTGAGTTACCTTAGTCCCATATAAGTACTCCCAGACCCCAAGTGAGTTACCCTAGTCCCATAAAAGTAGTCCCTGACCCCAAGTGAGTTACCCTAGCCCCTTTATAAGTACTCCCTGACCCCATGTGAGTTACCCTAGTCCCATATAAGTACTCCCTGACACCAAGTGAGTTACCTTAGTCCCATATAAGTACTCCCAGACCCCATGAGAGTTACCCTAGTCCCATAGAAGTACTCCCAGACCCCAAGTGAGTTACCCTAATCCCACGGAAGGACTCCCTGACCCCAAGTGAGTTACCCTAGCCCCTTTATGAGCAATCCCTTACCTCAAGATAGTTATCCTTGCCCCTTTATATGTACTCTCTGACCGCAAGTGAGTTACCCTAGTCCCGTTGAAGTACTCCCTGACCCCAAGTGATTTACCATAGCCCCTTTATAAGTACTCCCTGACCCCAAGTGAGTTACCCTAATCCCTTATAACTACTCCCTGAACCAAAGTGAGTTACCCTAGCTCCTATATAAGCACTCCCTTACCCCAAGTTAGTTATCCTAGCCCCTTTATATGTACTCTCTGACCGCAAGTGAGTTACCCTAGTCCCATAGAAGTACTCCCTGACCCCAAGTGATTTACCATATCACCTTTATAAGTACTCCCTGACCCCAATTGAGTTATCCTAGCCCCTTTATATGTACTCTCTGACCGCAAGTGAGTTACCCTAGTCCAATATAAGTACTCCTAGACCCAAAGTGAGTTACCCTAGCCCCTTTATAAGTACTCCCTGACCCCATGTGAGTTTCCCTAGTCCCATATAAGTACTCCCTGACCCCAAGTGAGTTACCTTAGTCCCATATAAGTAGTCCCTGACCCCAAGTGAGTTACCCTAGTCCCATAGAAGTACTCCCTGACGCTGAAATGAGTTATCCTAGCCCCTTTATAAGTACTCCCTGACCCCAAGTGAGTTATCCTAGCCCCTTTATAAGTACTCCCTGACTTCATTTGAGTTACCCTAGTCCCATATAAGTAATCCCTGACCCCAAGTGAGAACCTTAGTCCCATATAAATACTCCCTGACCCCAAGTGAGTTATCCTAGCCCCTTTATATGTACTCTCTGACCGCAAGTGAGTTACCCTAGTTTAATATAAGTACTCCCTGACCCCATGTGAGTTACCTTAGTCCCATATAAGTACTCCCAGACCCCAAGTGAGTTACCCTAGTCCCATAGAAGTACTCCCAGACCCCAAGAGAGTTACCCTAATCCCACAGAAGTACTCCCTGACCCCAAGTGAGTTACCCTAGCCCCTATATAAGCACTCCCTTACCCCAAGTTAGTTATCCTAGCCCCTTTATATGTACTCTCTGAACGCAAGTGAGTTATCCTAACCCCTTTATATGTACTCTCTGACCGCAAGTGAGTTAACCTAGTCCAATATAAGTACTCCTTGACCCAAAGTGAGTTACCGTAGCCCCTTTATAAGTACTCCCTGACCCCATGTGAGTTATCCTAGCCCATTTATATGTACTCTCTGACCGCAAGTGAGTTACCCTAGTCCAATATAAGTACCCCTTGACCCAAAGTGAGTTACCCTAGCCCCTTTATAAGTACTCCCTGACCCCATGTGAGTTACCCTAGTCCCATATAAGTACTCCCTGACCCCAAGTGAGTTACCTTACTCCCATATAAGTACTCCCAGACCCCAAGTGAGTTACCCTAGTCCCATAAAAGTAGTCCCTGACCCCAAGTGAGTTTCCCTAGTCCCATAGAAGTACTCCCTGACACCGAAGTGAGTTATCCTAGCCCCTTTATAAGTACTCCCTGACCCCAAGTAAGTTATCCTAGCCCCTTTATAAGTACTCCCAGACCCCAAGTGAGTTACCTTAGTCCCATATAAGTACTCCAAGACTCCAAGTGAGTTACCCTAGTCCCATAAAAGTAGTCCCTGACCTCAAGTGAGTTACCCTAGTCCCATAGAAGTACTCCCTGACCCCATGTGAGTTACCCTAGTCCCATAGAAGTACTCCCTGACGCTGAAGTGAGTTTTCCTAGCCCCTTTATAAGTACTCCCTGACCCCATGTGAGTTACCCTAGTCCCATATAAGTACTCCCTGATCCCAAGTGAGTTACCTTAGTCCCATATAAGTACTCCCAGACCCCAAGTGAGTTATCCTAGCCCCTTTATATGTACTCTCTGACCGCAAGTGAGTTACCCTAGTCCCATAGAAGTACTCCCTGACCCCAAGTGAGTTACCATATCACCTTTATAAGTACTCCCTGACCCCAAGTGAGTTATCCAAGCCCATTTATATGTACTCTCTGACCGCAAGTGAGTTACTCTAGTCCAATATAAGTACTCCTTGACCCAAAGTGAGTTACCCTAGCCCCTTTATAAGTACTCCCTGACCCCATGAGAGTTACCCTAGTCCCATATAAGTACTCCCTGACCCCAAGTGAGTTACTTTAGTCCCATATAAGTACTCCCAGACCCCAAGTGAGTTACCCTAGTCCCATAGAAGTACTCCCAGACCCCAAGTGAGTTACCCCAATCCCACAGAAGTACTCCCTGACCCCAAGTGAGTTACCCTAGCCCCTATATAAGTAATCCCTTACCCCAAGTTAGTTATCCTAGCCTCTTTATATGTACTCTCTGACCGCAAGTGAGTTACCCTAGTCCCATAGAAGTACTCCCTGACCCCAAGTGAGTTATCCTAGCCCCTTTATACGTACACTCTGACCGCAAGTGAGTTACCCTAGTCCCATAGAAGTACTCCCTGACCCCAAGTGAGTAACCATAGCTCCTTTATAAGTACTCCCTGACCCCAAGTGAGATACCCTAGTCCCATATAAGTACTCCCAGACGCCAAGTGAGTTACCCTAGTCCCATAGAAGTACTCCCTGACCCCAAGTGAGTTACCATATCACCTTTATAAGTACTCCCTGACCCCAAGTGAGTTACCATATCACCTTTATAAGTACTCCCTGACCCCAAGTGAGTTACCCTAATCCCTTATAACTACTCCCTGAACCAAAGTGAATGACCCTAGCCCCTATATAAGCACTCCCTTACCCCAAGTTAGTTATCCTAGCCCCTTTATATGTACTCTCTGACCGCAAGTGAGTTACCCTAGTCCCATAGAATTACTCCCTGACCCCAAATGAGTTACCATATCACCTTTATAAGTACTCCCTGACCCCATGTGAGTTACCCTAGTCCCATATAAGTACTCCCTCACCCCAAGTGAGTTATCCTAGCCCCTTTATATGTACTCTCTGACCGCAAGTGAGTTACCCTAGTCCAATATAAGTACTCCTTGACCCAAAGTGAGTTACCCTAGCCCCTTTATAAGTACTCCCTGACCCCATGTGTGTTACCCTAGTCCCATATAAGTACTCCCTGACCCCAAGTGAGTTACTTTAGTCCCATATAAGTACTCCCAGACCCCAAGTGAGTTACCCTAGTCCCATAGAAGTACTCCCAGACCCCAAGTGAGTTACCCCAATCCCACAGAAGTACTCCCTGACCCCAAGTGAGTTACCCTAGCCCCTATATAAGTAATCCCTTACCCCAAGTTAGTTATCCTAGCCTCTTTATATGTACTCTCTGACCGCAAGTGAGTTACCCTAGTCCCATAGAAGTACTCCCTGACCCCAAGTGAGTTATCCTAGCCCCTTTATATGTACACTCTGACCGCAAGTGAGTTACCCTAGTCCCATAGAAGTACTCCCTGACCCCAAGTGAGTAACCATAGCTCCTTTATAAGTACTCCCTGACCCCATGTGAGATACCCCAGTCCCATATAAGTACTCCCAGACGCCAAGTGAGTTACCCTAGTCCCATAGAAGTACTCCCTGACCCCAAGTGAGTTACCATATCACCTTTATAAGTACTCCCTGACCCCAAGTGAGTTACAATATCACCTTTATAAGTACTCCCTGACCCCAAGTGAGTTACCCTAATCCCTTATAACTACTCCCTGAACCAAAGTGAATTACCCTAGCCCCTATATAAGCACTCCCTTACCCCAAGTTAGTTATCCTAGCCCCTTTACATGTACTCTCTGACCGCAAGTGAGTTACCCTAGTCCCATAGAATTACTCCCTGACCCCAAATGAGTTACCATATCACCTTTATAAGTACTCCCTGACCCCAAGTGAGTTATACTAGCCCTTTATATGTACTCTCTGACCGCAAGTGAGTTACCCTAGTCCAATATAAGTACTCCTTGACCCAAAGTGAGTTACCCTAGCCCCTTTATAAGTACTCCCTGACCCCATGTGAGTTACTTTAGTCTCATATAAGTACTCCCAGACCCCAAGTGAGTTACCCTAGTCCCATAGAAGTTCTCCCAGACCCCAAGTGAGTTACCCTAATCCCACAGAAGTACTCTCTGACCCCAAGTTAGTTATCCTAGCCCCTTTATATGTACTCTCTGACCGTAAGTGAGTTACCCTAGTCCCATAGAAGTACTCCCTGACCCCAAGTGTGTTACTATATCACCTTTATAAGTACTCCCTGACCCCAAGTGAGTTATCCTAGCCCCTTTATATGTACTCTCTGATCGCAAGTGAGTTACCCTAGTCCCATAGAAGTACTCCCTGACCCCAAGTGAGTAACCATAGCTCCTTTATAAGTACTCCCTGACCCCAAGTGAGATACCCTAGCCCCTTTATAAGTACTCCCTGACCCCATGTGAGTTACTTTAGTCCCATATAAGTACTCCCAGACCCCAAGTGAGTTACCCTAGTCCCATAGAAGTTCTCCCAGACCCCAAGTGAGTTACCCTAATCCCACAGAAGTACTCCCTGACCCCAAGTTAGTTATCCTAGCCCCTTTATATGTACTCTCTGACCGTAAGTGAGTTACCCTAGTCCCATAGAAGTACTCCCTGACCCCAAGTGTGTTACTATATCACCTTTATAAGTACTCCCTGACCCCAAGTGAGTTATCCTAGCCCCTTTATATGTACTCTCTGATCGCAAGTGAGTTACCCTAGTCCCATAGAAGTACTCCCTGACCCCAAGTGAGTAACCATAGCTCCTTTATAAGTACTCCCTGACCCCAAGTGAGATACCCTAGCCCCTTTATAAGTACTCCCTGACCCCATGTGAGTTACTTTAGTCCCATATAAGTACTCCCAGACCCCAAGTGAGTTACCCTAGTCCCATAGAAGTACTCCCAGACCCCAAGTGAGTTACCCTAATCCCACAGAAGTACTCCCTGACCCCAAGTGAGTTACCCTAGCCCCTATATAAGCACTCCCTTACCCCAAGTTAGTTATCCTAGCCCCTTTATATGTACTCTCTGACCGCAAGTGAGTTACCGTAGTCCCATAGAAGTACTCCCTGACCCCAAGTGAGTTACCATATCACCTTTATAAGTACTCCCTGACCCCAAGTGAGTTATCCAAGCCCATTTATATGTACTCCCTGACCCCAAGTGAGTTACTTTAGTCCCATATACGTACTCCCTGACCCCAAGTGAGTTACCCTAATCCCTTATAACTACTCCCTGAACCAAAGTGAGTTATCCTAGCCCCTATATAAGCACTCCCTTACCCCAAGTTAGTTATCCTAGCCCCTTTATATGTACTCTCTGATCGCAAGTGAGTTACCCTAGTCCCATAGAAGTACTCCCTGACCCCAAGTGAGTAACCATAGCTCCTTTATAAGTACTCCCTGACCCCAAGTGAGATACCCTAGCCCCTTTATAAGTACTCCCTGACCCCATGTGAGTTACTTTAGTCCCATATAAGTACTCCCAGACCCCAAGTGAGTTACCCTAGTCCCATAGAAGTACTCCCAGACCCCAAGTGAGTTACCCTAATCCCACAGAAGTACTCCCTGACCCCAAGTGAGTTACCCTAGCCCCTATATAAGTACTCCCTGACCCCAAGTGAGTTACCTTAGTCCCATATAAGTACTCCCAGACCCCAAGTGAGTTACCCTAGTCCCATAAAAGTAGTCCCTGACCCCACGTGAGTTACCCTAGTCCCATAGAAGTACTCCCTGACGCCGAAGTGAGTTATCCTAGCCCCTTTATAAGTACTCCCTGACCCCAAGTAAGTTATCCTAGCCCCTTTATAAGTACTCCCAGACCCCAAGTGAGTTACCTTAGTCCCATATAAGTACTCCCAGACTCCAAGTGAGTTACCCTAGTCCCATAAAAGTAGTCCCTGACCTCAAGTGAGTTACCCTAGTCCCATAGAAGTACTCCCTGACGCCGAAGTGAGTTACCCTAGCCCCTTTATAAGTACTCCCTGACCCCATGTGAGTTACCTTAGTCCCATATAAGTACTCCCAGACCCCAAGTGAGTTACCCTAGTCCCATAGAAGTACTCCCAGACCTCAAGTGAGTTTCCCTAATCCCACAGAAGTACTCCCTGACCCCAAGTGAGTTACCCTAGCCCCTATATAAGCACTCCCTTACCCCAAGTTAGTTATCCTAGCCCCTTTATATGTACTCTCTGACCGCAAGTGAGTTACCCTAGTCCAATATAAGTACTCCTTGACCCAAAGTGAGTTACCGTAGCCCCTTTATAAGTACTCCCTGACCCCATGTGAGTTATCCTAGCCCCTTATATGTACTCCCTGACCCCAAGTGAGTTACCATATCACCTTTATAAGTACTCCCTGACCCCAATTGAGTTATCCTAGCCCCTTTATATGTACTCTCTGACCGCAAGTGAGTTACCCTAGTCCAATATAAGTACTCCTAGACCCAAAGTGAGTTATCCTAGCCCCTTTATATGTACTCTCTGACCGCAAGTGAGTTACCCTAGCCCCTTTATAAGTACTCCCTGACCCCATGTGAGTTACCCTAGTCCCATATAAGTACTCCCTGACACCAAGTGAGTTACCTTAGTCCCATATAAGTACTCCCAGACCCCAAGTGAGTTACCCTAGTCCCATAAAAGTAGTCCCTGACCCCAAGTGAGTTACCCTAGTCCCATAGAAGTACTCCCTGACGCCGAAGTGAGTTATCCTAGCCCCTTTATAAGTACTCCCAGACCCCAAGTGAGTTACCTTAGTCCCATATAAGTACTGCCCAGACTCCAAGTGAGTTACCCTAGTCCCATAAAAGTAGTCCCTGACCTCAAGTGAGTTACCCTAGTCCCATAGAAGTACTCCCTGACGCCGAAGTGAGTTACCCTAGCCCCTTTATAAGTACTCCCTGACCCCATGTGAGTTACCTTAGTCCCATATAAGTACTCCCAGACCCCAAGTGAGTTACCCTAGTCCCATAGAAGTACTTCCAGACCCCAAGTGAGTTACCCTAATCCCACAGAAGTACTCCCTGACCCCAAGTAAGTTATCCTAGCCCCTTTATATGTACTCTCTGACCGCAAGTGAGTTTCCCTAGTCCAATATAAGTACTCCTTGACCCAAAGTGAGTTACCGTAGCCCCTTTATAAGTACTCCCTGACCCCATGTGAGTTATCCTAGCCCCTTTATATGTACTCTCTTACCGCAAGTGAGTTACCCTAGTCCAATATAAGTACTCCTTGACCCAAAGTGAGTTACCGTAGCCCCTATATAAGCACTCCCTTACCCCAAGTTAGTTATCCTAGCCCCTTTATATGTACTCTCTGACCGCAAGTGAGTTACCCTAGTCCCATAGAAGTACTCCCTGACCCCAAGTGAGTTATCCTAGCCCCTTTATATGTACTCTCTGACCGCAAGTGAGTTTCCCTAGTCCAATATAAGTACTCCTTGACCCAAAGTGAGTTACCGTAGCCCCTTTATAAGTACTCCCTGACCCCATGTGAGTTATCCTAGCCCCTTTATATGTACTCTCTTACCGCAAGTGAGTTACCCTAGTCCAATATAAGTACTCCTTGACCCAAAGTGAGTTACCGTAGCCCCTATATAAGCACTCCCTGACCCCATGTGAGTTATCCTAGCCCCTTTATATGTACTCTCTGACCGCAAGTGAGTTATCCTAGTCCAATATAAGTACTCCTAGACCCAAAGTGAGTTACCCTAGCCCCTTTATAAGTACTCCCTGACCCCATGTGAGTTACCCTAGACCCATATAAGTACTCCCTGACCCCAAGTGAGTTACCTTAGTCCCATATAAGTACTCCCAGACCCCAAGTGAGTTACCCTAGTCCCATAAAAGTAGTCCCTGACCCCAAGTGAGTTACCCTAGTCCCATAGAAGTACTCCCTGACGCCGAAGTGAGTTATCCTAGCCCCTTTATAAGGACTCCCTGACCCCAAGTAAGTTATCCTAGCCCCTTTATAAGTACTCCCAGACCCCAAGTGAGTTACCTTAGTCCCATATAAGTACTCCCAGACTCCAAGTGAGTTACCCTAGTCTCATAAAAGTAGTCCCTGACCTCAAGTGAGTTACCCTAGTCCCATAGAAGTACTCCCTGACGCCGCAGTGAGTTACCCTAGCCCCTTTATAAGTACTCCCTGACCCCATGTGAGTTACCTTAGTCCCATATAAGTACTCCCAGACCCCAAGTGAGTTACCCTAGTCCCATAGAAGTACTCCCAGACCCCAAGTGAGTTACCCTAATCCCACAGAAGTACTCCCTGACCCCAAGTGAGTTACCCTAGCCCCTATATAAGCACTCCCTTACCCCAAGTTAGTTATCCTAGCCCCTTTATATGTACTCTCTGACCGCAAGTGAGTTACCCTAGTCCAATATAAGTACTCCTTGACCCCAAGTGTGTTACTATATCACCTTTATAAGTACTCCCTGACCCCAAGTGAGTTATCCTAGCCCCTTTATATGTACTCTCTGACCGCAAGTGAGTTACCCTAGTCCCATAGAAGTACTCCCTGACCCCAAGTGAGTAACCATAGCTCCTTTATAAGTACTCCCTGACCCCAAGTGAGTTACCCTAGCCCCTTTATAAGTACTCCCTGACCCCATGTGAGTTACTTTAGTCCCATATAAGTACTCGCAGACCCCAAGTGAGTTACCCTAGTCCCATAGAAGTACTCCCAGACCCCAAGTGAGTTACCCTAATCCCACAGAAGTACTCCCTGACCCCAAGTGAGTTACCCTAGCCCCTATATAAGCACTCCCTTACCCCAAGTTAGTTATCCTAGCCCCTTTATATGTACTCTCTGACCGCAAGTGAGTTACCGTAGTCCCATAGAAGTACTCCCTGACCCCAAGTGAGTTACCATATCACCTTTATAAGTACTCCCTGACCCCAAGTGAGTTATCCAAGCCCATTTATATGTACTCCCTGACCCCAAGTGAGTTACTTTAGTCCCATATAAGTACTCCCTGACCCCAAGTGAGTTACCCTAATCCCTTATAACTACTCCCTGAACCAAAGTGAGTTATCCTAGCCCCTATATAAGCACTCCCTTACCCCAAGTTAGTTATCCTAGCCCCTTTATATGTACTCTCTGACCGCAAGTGAGTTACCCTAGTCCAATATAAGTACTCCTAGACCCAAAGTGAGTTACCCTAGCCCCTTTATAAGTACTCCCTGACCCCATGTGAGTTACCCTAGACCCATATAAGTACTCCCTGACCCCAAGTGAGTTACCTTAGTCCCATAGAAGTACTCCCAGACCCCAAGTGAGTTACCCTAGTCCCATAAAAGTAGTCCCTGACCCCAAGTGAGTTACCCTAGTCCCATAGAAGTACTCCCTGACGCCGAAGTGAGTTATCCTAGCCCCTTTATAAGTACTCCCTGACCCCAAGTAAGTTATCCTAGCCCCTTTATAAGTACTCCCAGACCCCAAGTGAGTTACCTTAGTCCCATATAAGTACTCCCAGACTCCAAGTGAGTTACCCTAGTCTCATAAAAGTAGTCCCTGACCTCAAGTGAGTTACCCTAGTCCCATAGAAGTACTCCCTGACGCCGAAGTGAGTTACCCTAGCCCCTTTATAAGTACTCCCTGACCCCATGTGAGTTACCTTAGTCCCATATAAGTACTCCCAGACCCCAAGTGAGTTACCCTAGTCCCATAGAAGTACTCCCAGACCCCAAGTGAGTTTCCCTAATCCCACAGAAGTACTCCCTGACCCCAAGTGAGTTACCCTAGCCCCTATATAAGCACTCCCTTACCCCAAGATAGTTATCCTAGCCCCTTTATATGTACTCTCTGACCGCAAGTGAGTTACCCTAATCCCACAGAAGTACTCCCTGACCCCAAGTGAGTTACCCTAGCCCCTATATAAGCACTCCCTTACCCCAAGTTAGTTATCCTAGCCCCTTTATATGTACTCTCTGACCGCAAGTGAGTTACCCTAGTCCAATATAAGTACTCCTAGACCCAAAGTGAGTTATCCTAGCCCCTTTATATGTACTCTCTGACCGCAAGTGAGTTACCCTAGTCTAATATAAGTACTCCTAGACCCAAAGTGAGTTACCCTAGCCACTTTATAAGTACTCCCTGACCCCATGTGAGTTACCCTAGTCCCATATAAGTACTCCCTGACACCAAGTGAGTTACCTTAGTCCCATATAAGTACTTCCAGACCCCAAGTGAGTTACCCTAGTCCCATAAAAGTAGTCCCTGACCCCAAGTGAGTTACCCTAGTCCCATAGAAGTACTCCCTGACGCCGAAGTGAGTTATCCTAGCCCCTTTATAAGTACTCCCAGACCCCAAGTGAGTTACCTTAGTCCCATATAAGTACTCCCAGACTCCAAGTGAGTTACCCTAGTCCCATAAAAGTAGTCCCTGACCTCAAGTGAGTTACTCTAGTCCCATAGAAGTACTCCCTGACGCCGAAGTGAGTTACCCTAGCCCCTTTATAAGTACTCCCTGACCCCATGTGAGTTACCTTAGTCCCATATAAGTACTCCCAGACCCCAAGTGAGTTACCCTAGTCCCATAGAAGTACTCCCAGACCCCAAGTGAGTTACCCTAATCCCACAGAAGTACTCCCTGACCCCAAGTGAGTTACCCTAGCCCCTATATAAGCACTCCCTTACCCCAAGTTAGTTATCCTAGCCCCTTTATATGTACTCTCTGACCGCAAGTGAGTTACCCTAGTCCAATATAAGTACTCCTTGACCCCAAGTGTGTTACTATATCACCTTTATAAGTACTCCCTGACCCCAAGTGAGTTATCCTAGCCCCTTTATATGTACTCTCTGACCGCAAGTGAGTTACCCTAGTCCCATAGAAGTACTCCCTGACCCCAAGTGAGTAACCATAGCTCCTTTATAAGTACTCCCTGACCCCAAGTGAGTTACCCTAGCCCCTTTATAAGTACTCCCTGACCCCATGTGAGTTACTTTAGTCCCATATAAGTACTCGCAGACCCCAAGTGAGTTACCCTAGTCCCATAGAAGTACTCCCAGACCCCAAGTGAGTTACCCTAATCCCACAGAAGTACTCCCTGACCCCAAGTGAGTTACCCTAGCCCCTATATAAGCACTCCCTTACCCCAAGTTAGTTATCCTAGCCCCTTTATATGTACTCTCTGACCGCAAGTGAGTTACCGTAGTCCCATAGAAGTACTCCCTGACCCCAAGTGAGTTACCATATCACCTTTATAAGTACTCCCTGACCCCAAGTGAGTTATCCAAGCCCATTTATATGTACTCCCTGACCCCAAGTGAGTTACTTTAGTCCCATATAAGTACTCCCTGACCCCAAGTGAGTTACCCTAATCCCTTATAACTACTCCCTGAACCAAAGTGAGTTATCCTAGCCCCTATATAAGCACTCCCTTACCCCAAGTTAGTTATCCTAGCCCCTTTATATGTACTCTCTGACCGCAAGTGAGTTACCCTAGTCCAATATAAGTACTCCTAGACCCAAAGTGAGTTACCCTAGCCCCTTTATAAGTACTCCCTGACCCCATGTGAGTTACCCTAGTCCCATAAAAGTAGTCCCTGACCTCAAGTGAGTTACTCTAGTCCCATAGAAGTACTCCCTGACGCCGAAGTGAGTTACCCTAGCCCCTTTATAAGTACTCGCTGACCCCATGTGAGTTACCTTAGTCCCATATAAGTACTCCCAGACCCCAAGTGAGTTACCCTAGTCCCATAGAAGTACTTCCAGACCCCAAGTGAGTTACCCTAATCCCACAGAAGTACTCCCTGACCCCAAGTAAGTTACCCTAGCCCCTATATAAGCACTCCCTTACCCCAAGTTAGTTATCCTAGCCCCTTTAAATGTACTCTCTGACCGCAAGTGAGTTACCCTAGTCCCATAGAAGTACTCCCTGACCCCAAGTGAGTTATCCTAGCCCCTTTATATGTACTCTCTGACCGCAAGTGAGTTTCCCTAGTACAATATAAGTACTCCTTGACCCAAAGTGAGTTACCGTAACCCCTTTATAAGTACTCCCTGACCCCATGTGAGTTATCCTAGCCCCTTTATATGTACTCTCTGACCGCAAGTGAGTTACCCTAGTCCAATATAAGTACTCCTTGACCCAAAGTGAGTTACCGTAGCCCCTATATAAGCACTCCCTGACCCCATGTGAGTTATCCTAGCCCCTTTATATGTACTCTCTGACCGCAAGTGAGTTACCCTAGTCCAATATAAGTACTCCTAGACCCAAAGTGAGTTACCCTAGCCCCTTTATAAGTACTCCCTGACCCCATGTGAGTTACCCTAGATCCATATAAGTACTCCCTGACCCCAAGTGAGTTACCTTAGTCCCATATAAGTACTCCCAGACCCCAAGTGAGTTACCCTAGTCCCATAAAAGTAGTCCCTGACCCCAAGTGAGTTACCCTAGTCCCATAGAAGTACTCCCTGACGCCGAAGTGAGTTATCCTAGCCCCTTTATAAGTACTCCCTGACCCCAAGTAAGTTATCCTAGCCCCTTTATAAGTACTCCCAGACCCCAAGTGAGTTACCTTAGTCCCATATAAGTACTCCCAGACTCCAAGTGAGTTACCCTAGTCTCATAAAAGTAGTCCCTGACCTCAAGTGAGTTACCCTAGTCCCATAGAAGTACTCCCTGACGCCGCAGTGAGTTACCCTAGCCCCTTTATAAGTACTCCCTGACCCCATGTGAGTTACCTTAGTCCCATATAAGTACTCCCAGACCCCAAGTGAGTTACCCTAGTCCCATAGAAGTACTCCCAGACCCCAAGTGAGTTACCCTAATCCCACAGAAGTACTCCCTGACCCCAAGTGAGTTACCCTAGCCCCTATATAAGCACTCCCTTACCCCAAGTTAGTTATCCTAGCCCCTTTATATGTACTCTCTGACCGCAAGTGAGTTACCCTAGTCCAATATAAGTACTCCTTGACCCCAAGTGTGTTACTATATCACCTTTATAAGTACTCCCTGACCCCAAGTGAGTTATCCTAGCCCCTTTATATGTACTCTCTGACCGCAAGTGAGTTACCCTAGTCCCATAGAAGTACTCCCTGACCCCAAGTGAGTAACCATAGCTCCTTTATAAGTACTCCCTGACCCCAAGTCAGATACCCTAGCCCCTTTATAAGTACTCCCTGACCCCATGTGAGTTACTTTAGTCCCATATAAGTACTCCCAGGCCCCAAGTGAGTTACCCTAGTCCCATAGAAGTACTCCCAGACCCCAAGTGAGTTACCCTAATCCCACAGAAGTACTCCCTGACCCCAAGTGAGTTACCCTAGCCCCTATATAAGCACTCCCTTACCCCAAGTTAGTTATCCTAGCCCCTTTATATGTACTCTCTGACCGCAAGTGAGTTACCGTAGTCCCATAGAAGTACTCCCTGACCCCAAGTGAGTTACCATATCACCTTTATAAGTACTCCCTGACCCCAAGTGAGTTATCCAAGCCCATTTATATGTACTCCCTGACCCCAAGTGAGTTACTTTAGTCCCATATAAGTACTCCCTGACCCCAAGTGAGTTACCCTAATCCCTTATAACTACTCCCTGAACCAAAGTGAGTTATCCTAGCCCCTATATAAGCACTCCCTTACCCCAAGTTAGTTATCCTAGCCCCTTTATATGTACTCTCTGACCGCAAGTGAGTTACCCTAGTCCAATATAAGTACTCCTAGACCCAAAGTGAGTTACCCTAGCCCCTTTATAAGTACTCCCTGACCCCATGTGAGTTACCCTAGACCCATATAAGTACTCCCTGACCCCAAGTGAGTTACCTTAGTCCCATATAAGTACTCCCAGACCCCAAGTGAGTTACCCTAGTCCCATAAAAGTAGTCCCTGACCCCAAGTGAGTTACCCTAGTCCCATAGAAGTACTCCCTGACGCCGAAGTGAGTTATCCTAGCCCCTTTATAAGTACTCCCTGACCCCAAGTAAGTTATCCTAGCCCCTTTATAAGTACTCCCAGACCCCAAGTGAGTTACCTTAGTCCCATATAAGTACTCCCAGACTCCAAGTGAGTTACCCTAGTCTCATAAAAGTAGTCCCTGACCTCAAGTGAGTTACCCTAGTCCCATAGAAGTACTCCCTGACGCCGAAGTGAGTTTCCCTAGCCCCTTTATAAGTACTCCCTGACCCCATGTGAGTTACCTTAGTCCCATATAAGTACTCCCAGACCCCAAGTGAGTTACCCTAGTCCCATAGAAGTACTCCCAGACCCCAAGTGAGTTTCCCTAATCCCACAGAAGTACTCCCTGACCCCAAGTGAGTTACCCTAGCCCCTATATAAGCACTCCCTTACCCCAAGATAGTTATCCTAGCCCCTTTATATGTACTCTCTGACCGCAATTGAGTTACCCTAGTCCAATATAAGTACTCCTTGACCCAAAGTGAGTTACCGTAGCCCCTTTATAAGTACTCCCTGACCCCATGTGAGTTATCCTAGCCCATTTATATGTACTCTCTGACCGCAAGGGAGTTACCCTAGTCCAATATAAGTACTCCTTGACCCATAGTGAGTTACCCTAACCCCTTTATAAGTACTCCCTGACCCCATGTGAGTTACCCTAGTCCCATATAAGTACTCCCTGACCCCAAGTGAGTTATCATAGCCCCTTTATAAGTACTCCCTGACCCCAAGTGAGTTACCCTAATCCCTTATAACTACTCCCTGAACCAAAGTGAGTTACCCTAGCCCCTTATAAGCACTCCCTTACCCCAAGTGAGTTACCATTGCCCCTTTATAAGTACTCCCTGACCCCAAGTGAGTTAACATAGCCCCTTTATAAGTACTCTCTGACCCCAATTGAGTTATCCTAGCCCCTTTATATGTACTCTCTGACCGCAAGTGAGTTACCCTAGTCCAATATAAGTACACCTAGACCCAAATTGAGTTACCCTAGCCCCTTTATAAGTACACCCTGACCCCATGTGAGTTACCCTAGTCCCATATAAGTACTCCCTGACCCCATGTGAGTTACCCTAGTCCCATATAAGTACTCCCTGTCCCCAAGTGAGTTACCTTAGTCCCATATAAGTACTCCCAGACCCCAAGTGAGTTACCCTAGTCCCATAAAAGTAGTCCCTGACCCCAAGTGAGTTACCCTAGTCCCATAGAAGTACTCCCTGACCCCAAGTGAGTTATCCTAGCCCCTTTATATGTACTCTCTGACCGCAAGTGAGTTACCCTAGTCCAATATAAGTACTCCTTGACCCAAAGTGAGTTACCGTAGCCCCTTTATAAGTACTCCCTGACCCCATGTGAGTTATCCTAGCCCATTTATATGTACTCTCTGACCGCAAGTGAGTTACCCTAGTCCAATATAAGTACTCCTTGACCCATAGTGAGTTACCCTAACCCCTTTATAAGTACTCCCTGACCCCATGTGAGTTACCCTAGTCCCATATAAGTACTCTCTGACCCCAAGTGAGTTACCATAGCCCCTTTATAAGTACTCCCTGGCCCCAAGTGAATTACCCTAATCCCTTATAACTACGCCCTGAACCAAAGTGAGTTACCCTAGCCCCTTATAAGCACTCCCTTACCCCAAGTGAGTTACCATTGCCCCTTTATAAGTACTCCCTGACCCCAAGTGAGTTAACATAGCCCCTTTATAAGTACTCTCTGACCCCAATTGAGTTATCCTAGCCCCTTTATATGTACTCTCTGACCGCAAGTGAGTTACCCTAGTCCAATATAAGTACACCTAGACCCAAAGTGAGTTACCCTAGCCCCTTTATAAGTACACCCTGACCCCATGTGAGTTACCCTAGTCCCATATAAGTACTCCCTGACCCCATGTGAGTTACCCTAGTCCCATATAAGTACTCCCTGACCCCAAGTGAGTTACCTTAGTCCCATATAAGTACTCCCAGACCCCAAGTGAGTTACCCTAGTCCCATAAAAGTAGTCCCTGACCCCAAGTGAGTTACCCTAGTCCCATAGAAGTACTCCCTGACGCCGAAGTGAGTTATCCTAGCCCCTTTATAAGTACTCCCTGACCCCAAGTGAGTTATCATAGCCCCTTTATAAGTACTCCCTGACCCCAAGTGAGTTACCCTAGCCCCTTTATAAGTACTCCCTGACCTCATGTGAGTTACTTTAGTCCCATATAAGTACTCGCAGACCCCAAGTGAGTTACCCTAGTCCCATAGAAGTACTCCCAGACCCCAAGTGAGTTACCCTAATCCCACAGAAGTACTCCCTGACCCCAAGTGAGTTACCCTAGCCCCTATATAAGCACTCCCTTACCCCAAGTTAGTTATCCTAGCCCCTTTATATGTACTCTCTGACCGCAAGTGAGTTACCGTAGTCCCATAGAAGTACTCCCTGACCCCAAGTGAGTTACCATATCACCTTTATAAGTACTCCCTGACCCCAAGTGAGTTATCCAAGCCCATTTATATGTACTCCCTGACCCCAAGTGAGTTACTTTAGTCCCATATAAGTACTCCCTGACCCCAAGTGAGTTACCCTAATCCCTTATAACTACTCCCTGAACCAAAGTGAGTTATCCTAGCCCCTATATAAGCACTCCCTTACCCCAAGTTAGTTATCCTAGCCCCTTTATATGTACTCTCTGACCGCAAGTGAGTTACCCTAGTCCAATATAAGTACTCCTAGACCCAAAGTGAGTTACCCTAGCCCCTTTATAAGTACTCCCTGACCCCATGTGAGTTACCCTAGTCCCATAAAAGTAGTCCCTGACCTCAAGTGAGTTACTCTAGTCCCATAGAAGTACTCCCTGACGCCGAAGTGAGTTACCCTAGCCCCTTTATAAGTACTCCCTGACCCCATGTGAGTTACCTTAGTCCCATATAAGTACTCCCAGACCCCAAGTGAGTTACCCTAGTCCCATAGAAGTACTCCCTGACGCCGAAGTGAGTTACCCTAGCCCCTTTATAAGTACTCCCTGACCCCATGTGAGTTACCTTAGTCCCATATAAGTACTCCCAGACCCCAAGTGAGTTACCCTAGTCCCATAGAAGTACTTCCAGACCCCAAGTGAGTTACCCTAATCCCACAGAAGTACTCCCTGACCCCAAGTAAGTTACCCTAGCCCCTATATAAGCACTCCCTTACCCCAAGTTAGTTATCCTAGCCCCTTTAAATGTACTCTCTGACCGCAAGTGAGTTACCCTAGTCCCATAGAAGTACTCCCTGACCCCAAGTGAGTTATCCTAGCCCCTTTATATGTACTCTCTGACCGCAAGTGAGTTTCCCTAGTCCAATATAAGTACTCCTTGACCCAAAGTGAGTTACCGTAACCCCTTTATAAGTACTCCCTGACCCCATGTGAGTTATCCTAGCCCCTTTATATGTACTCTCTGACCGCAAGTGAGTTACCCTAGTCCAATATAAGTACTCCTTGACCCAAAGTGAGTTACCGTAGCCCCTATATAAGCACTCCCTGACCCCATGTGAGTTATCCTAGCCCCTTTATATGTACTCTCTGACCGCAAGTGAGTTACCCTAGTCCAATATAAGTACTCCTAGACCCAAAGTGAGTTACCCTAGCCCCTTTATAAGTACTCCCTGACCCCATGTGAGTTACCCTAGATCCATATAAGTACTCCCTGACCCCAAGTGAGTTACCTTAGTCCCATATAAGTACTCCCAGACCCCAAGTGAGTTACCCTAGTCCCATAAAAGTAGTCCCTGACCCCAAGTGAGTTACCCTAGTCCCATAGAAGTACTCCCTGACGCCGAAGTGAGTTATCCTAGCCCCTTTATAAGTACTCCCTGACCCCAAGTAAGTTATCCTAGCCCCTTTATAAGTACTCCCAGACCCCAAGTGAGTTACCTTAGTCCCATATAAGTACTCCCAGACTCCAAGTGAGTTACCCTAGTCTCATAAAAGTAGTCCCTGACCTCAAGTGAGTTACCCTAGTCCCATAGAAGTACTCCCTGACGCCGCAGTGAGTTACCCTAGCCCCTTTATAAGTACTCCCTGACCCCATGTGAGTTACCTTAGTCCCATATAAGTACTCCCAGACCCCAAGTGAGTTACCCTAGTCCCATAGAAGTACTCCCAGACCCCAAGTGAGTTACCCTAATCCCACAGAAGTACTCCCTGACCCCAAGTGAGTTACCCTAGCCCCTATATAAGCACTCCCTTACCCCAAGTTAGTTATCCTAGCCCCTTTATATGTACTCTCTGACCGCAAGTGAGTTACCCTAGTCCAATATAAGTACTCCTTGACCCCAAGTGTGTTACTATATCACCTTTATAAGTACTCCATGACCCCAAGTGAGTTATCCTAGCCCCTTTATATGTACTCTCTGACCGCAAGTGAGTTACCCTAGTCCCATAGAAGTACTCCCTGACCCCAAGTGAGTAACCATAGCTCCTTTATAAGTACTCCCTGACCCCAAGTCAGATACCCTAGCCCCTTTATAAGTACTCCCTGACCCCATGTGAGTTACTTTAGTCCCATATAAGTACTCCCAGGCCCCAAGTGAGTTACCCTAGTCCCATAGAAGTACTCCCAGACCCCAAGTGAGTTACCCTAATCCCACAGAAGTACTCCCTGACCCCAAGTGAGTTACCCTAGCCCCTATATAAGCACTCCCTTACCCCAAGTTAGTTATCCTAGCCCCTTTATATGTACTCTCTGACCGCAAGTGAGTTACCGTAGTCCCATAGAAGTACTCCCTGACCCCAAGTGAGTTACCATATCACCTTTATAAGTACTCCCTGACCCCAAGTGAGTTATCCAAGCCCATTTATATGTACTCCCTGAGCCCAAGTGAGTTACTTTAGTCCCATATAAGTACTCCCTGACCCCAAGTGAGTTACCCTAATCCCTTATAACTACTCCCTGAACCAAAGTGAGTTATCCTAGCCCCTATATAAGCACTCTCTTACCCCAAGTTAGTTATCCTAGCCCCTTTATATGTACTCTCTGACCGCAAGTGAGTTACCCTAGTCCAATATAAGTACTCCTAGACCCAAAGTGAGTTACCCTAGCCCCTTTATAAGTACTCCCTGACCCCATGTGAGTTACCCTAGACCCATATAAGTACTCCCTGACCCCAAGTGAGTTACCTTAGTCCCATATAAGTACTCCCAGACCCCAAGTGAGTTACCCTAGTCTCATAAAAGTAGTCCCTGACCCCAAGTGAGTTACCCTAGTCCCATAGAAGTACTCCCTGACGCCGAAGTGAGTTATCCTAGCCCCTTTATAAGTACTCCCTGACCCCAAGTAAGTTATCCTAGCCCCATTATAAGTACTCCCAGACCCCAAGTGAGTTACCTTAGTCCCATATAAGTACTCCCAGACTCCAAGTGAGTTACCCTAGTCTCATAAAAGTAGTCCCTGACCTCAAGTGAGTTACCCTAGTCCCATAGAAGTACTCCCTGACGCCGAAGTGAGTTACCCTAGCCCCTTTATAAGTACTCCCTGACCCCACGTGAGTTACCTTAGTCCCATATAAGTACTCCCAGACCCCAAGTGAGTTACCCTAGTCCCATAGAAGTACTCCCAGACCCCAAGTGAGTTTCCCTAATCCCACAGAAGTACTCCCTGACCCCAAGTGAGTTACCCTAGCCCCTATATAAGCACTCCCTTACCCCAAGTTAGTTATCCTAGCCCCTTTATATGTACTCTCTGACCGCAATTGAGTTACCCTAGTCCAATATAAGTACTCCTTGACCCAAAGTGAGTTACCGTAGCCCCTTTATAAGTACTCCCTGACCCCATGTGAGTTATCCTAGCCCATTTATATGTACTCTCTGACCGCAAGTGAGTTACCCTAGTCCAATATAAGTACTCCTTGACCCATAGTGAGTTACCCTAACCCCTTTATAAGTACTCCCTGACCCCATGTGAGTTACCCTAGTCCCATATAAGTACTCCCTGACCCCAAGTGAGTTACCATAGCCCCTTTATAAGTACTCCCTGGCCCCAAGTGAATTACCCTAATCCCTTATAACTACGCCCTGAACCAAAGTGAGTTACCCTAGCCCCTTATAAGCACTCCCTTACCCCAAGTGAGTTACCATTGCCCCTTTATAAGTACTCCCTGACCCCAAGTGAGTTAACATAGCCCCTTTATAAGTACTCTCTGACCCCAATTGAGTTATCCTAGCCCCTTTATATGTACTCTCTGACCGCAAGTGAGTTACCCTAGTCCAATATAAGTACACCTAGACCCAAAGTGAGTTACCCTAGCCCCTTTATAAGTACACCCTGACCCCATGTGAGTTACCCTAGTCCCATATAAGTACTCCCTGACCCCATGTGAGTTACCCTAGTCCCATATAAGTACTCCCTGACCCCAAGTGAGTTACCTTAGTCCCATATAAGTACTCCCAGACCCCAAGTGAGTTACCCTAGTCCCATAAAAGTAGTCCCTGACCCCAAGTGAGTTACCCTAGTCCCATAGAAGTACTCCCTGACGCCGAAGTGAGTTATCCTAGCCCCTTTATAAGTACTCCCTGACCCCAAGTGAGTTATCATAGCCCCTTTATAAGTACTCCCTGACCCCATTTGAGTTACCCTAGTCCCATATAAGTAATCCCTGACCCCAATTGAGTTACCTTAGTCCCATATAAACACTCCCTGACAACAAGTGAGTTATCCTAGCCCCTTTATATGTACTCTCTGACCGCAAGTGAGTTACCCTAGTCCAATATAAGTACTCCTAGACCCAAAGTGAGTTACCCTAGCCCCTTTATAAGTACTCCCTGACCCCATGTGAGTTACCCTAGTCCCATATAAGTACTCCCTGACCCCAAGTGAGTTACCTTAGTCCCATATAAGTACTCCCAGAACCCAAGTGAGTTACCCTAGTCCCATGAAAGTAGTCCTTGACCCCAAGTGAGTTACCCTAGTCCCATAGAAGTACTCCCTGACGCCGAAGTGAGTTATCCTAGCCCCTTTATAAGTACTCCCTGACCCCAAGTGAGTTACCCTAGCCCCTTTATAAGTACTCCCTGACCCCATGTGAGTTTTCTTAGTCCCATATTAGTACTCCCAGACCCCAAGTGAGTTACCCTAGTCCCATAGAAGTACTCCCAGACCCCAAGTGAGTTACCCTAATCCCACAGAAGTACTCCCTGACCCCAAATGAGTTACCCTAGCCCCTATATAAGCACTCCCTTACCCCAAGTTAGTTATCCTAGCCCCTTTATATGTACTCTCTGACCGCAAGTGAGTTACCCTAGTCCAATATAAGTACTCCTAGACCCAAAGTGAGTTATCCTAGCCCCTTTATATGTACTCTCTGACCGCAAGTGAGTTACCCTAGTCCAATATAAGTACTCCTAGACCCAAAGTGAGTTACCCTAGCCCCTTTATAAGTACTCCCTGACCCCATGTGAGTTACCCTAGTCCCATATAAGTACTCCCTGACCCCAAGTGAGTTACCTTAGTCCCATATAAGTACTCCCAGACCCCAAGTGAGTTACCCTAGTCCCATAAAAGTAGTCCCTGACCCCAAGTGAGTTACCCTAGTCCCATAGAAGTACTCCCTGACGCCGAAGTGAGTTATCCTAGCCCCTTTATAAGTACTCCCAGACCCCAAGTGAGTTACCTTAGTCCCATATAAGTACTCCCAGACTCCAAGTGAGTTACCCTAGTCCCATAAAAGTAGTCCCTGACCTCAAGTGAGTTACCCTAGTCCCATAGAAGTACTCCCTGACGCCGAAGTGAGTTACCCTAGCCCCTTTATAAGTACTCCCTGACCCCATGTGAGTTACCTTAGTCCCATATAAGTACTCCCAGACCCCAAGTGAGTTACCCTAGTCCCATAGAAGTACTTCCAGACCCCAATTGAGTTACCCTAATCCCACAGAAGTACTCCCTGACCCCAAGTAAGTTACCCTAGCCCCTATATAAGCACTCCCTTACCCCAAGTTAGTTATCCTAACCCCTTTATATGTACTCTCTGACCGCAAGTGAGTTACCCTAGTCCCATAGAAGTACTCCCTGACCCCAAGTGAGTTATCCTAGCCCCTTTATATGTACTCTCTGACCGCAAGTGAGTTACCCTAGTCCCATAGAAGTACTCCCAGACCCCAAGTGAGTTACCCTAATCCCACAGAAGTTCTCCCTGACCCCAAGTGAGTTACCCTAGCCCCTATATAAGCAATCCCTTACTCCAAGTTAGTTATCCTAGCCCCTTTATATGTACTCTCTGACCGCAAGTGAGTTACCCTAGTCCCGTAGAAGTACTCCCTGACCCCAAGTGAGTTACCATAGCCACTTTATAAGTACTCCCTGACCCCAAGTGAGTTCTTATAACTACTCCCTGAACCAAAGTGAGTTACCTTAGCCCCTATATAAGCACTCCCTTACCCCAACTTAGTTATCCTAGCCCCTTTATATGTACTCTCTGACCGCAAGTGAGTTACCCTAGTCCCATAGAAGTACTCCCTGACCCCAAGTGAGTTATCCTAGCCCCTTTATATGTACTCTCTGACCGCAAGTGAGTTACCCTAGTCCAATATAAGTACTCCTTGACCCAAAGTGAGTTACCGTAGCCCCTTTATAAGTACTCCCTGACCCCATGTGAGTTATCCTAGCCCATTTATATGTACTCTCTGACCGCAAGTGAGTTACCCTAGTCCAATATAAGTACTCCTTGACCCATAGTGAGTTACCCTAACCCCTTTATAAGTACTCCCTGACCCCATGTGAGTTACCCTAGTCCCATATAAGTACTCCCTGACCCCAAGTGAGTTACCATAGCCCCTTTATAAGTACTCCCTGACCCCAAGTGAGTTACCCTAATCCCTTATAACTACTCCCTGAACCAAAGTGAGTTACCCTAGCCCCTTATAAGCACTCCCTTACCCCAAGTGAGTTACCATTGCCCCTTTATAAGTACTCCCTGACCCCAAGTGAGTTAACATAGCCCCTTTATAAGTACTCTCTGACCCCAATTGAGTTATCCTAGCCCCTTTATATGTACTCTCTGACCGCAAGTGAGTTACCCTAGTCCAATATAAGTACACCTAGACCCAAAGTGAGTTACCCTAGCCCCTTTATAAGTACACCCTGACCCCATGTGAGTTACCCTAGTCCCATATAAGTACTCCCTGACCCCATGTGAGTTACCCTAGTCCCATATAAGTACTCCCTGACCCCAAGTGAGTTACCTTAGTCCCATATAAGTACTCCCAGACCCCAAGTGAGTTACCCTAGTCCCATAAAAGTAGTCCCTGACCCCAAGTAAGTTACCCTAGTCCCATAGAAGTACTCCCTGACGCCGAAGTGAGTTATCCTAGCCCCTTTATAAGTACTCCCTGACCCCAAGTGAGTTATCATAGCCCCTTTATAAGTACTCCCGGACCCCATTTGAGTTACCCTAGTCCCATATAAGTAATCCCTGACCCCAATTGAGTTACCTTAGTCCCATATAAACACTCCCTGACAACAAGTGAGTTATCCTAGCCCCTTTATATGTACTCTCTGACCGCAAGTGAGTTACCCTAGTCCAATATAAGTACTCCTAGACCCAAAGTGAGTTACCCTAGCCCCTTTATAAGTACTCCCTGACCCCAAGTGAGTTACCTTAGTCCCATATAAGTACTCCCAGACCCCAAGTGAGTTACCCTAGTCCCATAAAAGTAGTCCCTGACCCCAAGTGAGTTACCCTAGTCCCATAGAAGTACTCCCTGACGCCGAAGTGAGTTATCCTAGCCCCTTTATAAGTACTCCCTGACCCCAAGTGAGTTATCATAGCCCCTTTATAAGTACTCCCTGACCCCATTTGAGTTACCCTAGTCCCATATAAGTAATCCCTGACCCCAATTGAGTTACCTTAGTCCCATATAAACACTCCCTGACAACAAGTGAGTTATCCTAGCCCCTTTATATGTACTCTCTGACCGCAAGTGAGTTACCCTAGTCCAATATAAGTACTCCTAGACCCAAAGTGAGTTACCCTAGCCCCTTTATAAGTACTCCCTGACCCCATGTGAGTTACCCTAGTCCCATATAAGTACTCCCTGACCCCAAGTGAGTTACCTTAGTCCCATATAAGTACTCCCAGAACCCAAGTGAGTTACCCTAGTCCCATAAAAGTAGTCCTTGACCCCAAGTGAGTTACCCTAGTCCCATAGAAGTACTCCCTGACGCCGAAGTGAGTTATCCTAGCCCCTTTATAAGTACTCCCTGACCCCAAGTGAGTTACCCTAGCCCCTTTATAAGTACTCCCTGACCCCATGTGAGTTTTCTTAGTCCCATATTAGTACTCCCAGACCCCAAGTGAGTTACCCTAGTCCCATAGAAGTACTCCCAGACCCCAAGTGAGTTACCCTAATCCCACAGAAGTACTCCCTGACCCCAAATGAGTTACCCTAGCCCCTATATAAGCACTCCCTTACCCCAAGTTAGTTATCCTAGCCCCTTTATATGTACTCTCTGACCGCAAGTGAGTTACCCTAGTCCAATATAAGTACTCCTAGACCCAAAGTGAGTTATCCTAGCCCCTTTATATGTACTCTCTGACCGCAAGTGAGTTACCCTAGTCCAATATAAGTACTCCTAGACCCAAAGTGAGTTACCCTAGCCCCTTTATAAGTACTCCCTGACCCCATGTGAGTTACCCTAGTCCCATATAAGTACTCCCTGACCCCAAGTGAGTTACCTTAGTCCCATATAAGTACTCCCAGACCCCAAGTGAGTTACCCTAGTCCCATAAAAGTAGTCCCTGACCCCAAGTGAGTTACCCTAGTCCCATAGAAGTACTCCCTGACGCCGAAGTGAGTTATCCTAGCCCCTTTATAAGTACTCCCAGACCCCAAGTGAGTTACCTTAGTCCCATATAAGTACTCCCAGACTCCAAGTGAGTTACCCTAGTCCCATAAAAGTAGTCCCTGACCTCAAGTGAGTTACCCTAGTCCCATAGAAGTACTCCCTGACGCCGAAGTGAGTTACCCTAGCCCCTTTATAAGTACTCCCTGACCCCATGTGAGTTACCTTAGTCCCATATAAGTACTCCCAGACCCCAAGTGAGTTACCCTAGTCCCATAGAAGTACTTCCAGACCCCAAGTGAGTTACCCTAATCCCACAGAAGTACTCCCTGACCCCAAGTAAGTTACCCTAGCCCCTATATAAGCACTCCCTTACCCCAAGTTAGTTATCCTAACCCCTTTATATGTACTCTCTGACCGCAAGTGAGTTACCCTAGTCCCATAGAAGTACTCCCTGACCCCAAGTGAGTTATCCTAGCCCCTTTATATGTACTCTCTGACCGCAAGTGAGTTACCCTAGTCCCATAGAAGTACTCCCAGACCCCAAGTGAGTTACCCTAATCCCACAGAAGTTCTCCCTGACCCCAAGTGAGTTACCCTAGCCCCTATATAAGCAATCCCTTACTCCAAGTTAGTTATCCTAGCCCCTTTATATGTACTCTCTGACCGCAAGTGAGTTACCCTAGTCCCGTAGAAGTACTCCCTGACCCCAAGTGAGTTACCATAGCCACTTTATAAGTACTCCCTGACCCCAAGTGAGTTCTTATAACTACTCCCTGAACCAAAGTGAGTTACCTTAGCCCCTATATAAGCACTCCCTTACCCCAACTTAGTTATCCTAGCCCCTTTATATGTACTCTCTGACCGCAAGTGAGTTACCCTAGTCCCATAGAAGTACTCCCTGACCCCAAGTGAGTTATCCTAGCCCCTTTATATGTACTCTCTGACCGCAAGTGAGTTACCCTAGTCCAATATAAGTACTCCTTGACCCAAAGTGAGTTACCGTAGCCCCTTTATAAGTACTCCCTGACCCCATGTGAGTTATCCTAGCCCACTTATATGTACTCTCTGACCGCAAGTGAGTTACCCTAGTCCAATATAAGTACTCCTTGACCCATAGTGAGTTACCCTAACCCCTTTATAAGTACTCCCTGACCCCATGTGAGTTACCTTAGTCCCATATAAGTACTCCCAGACTCCAAGTGAGTTACCCTAGTCCCATAAAAGTAGTCCCTGACCTCAAGTGAGTTACCCTAGTCCCATAGAAGTACTCCCTGACGCCGAAGTGAGTTACCCTAGCCCCTTTATAAGTACTCCCTGACCCCATGTGAGTTACCTTAGTCCCATATAAGTACTCCCAGACCCCAAGTGAGTTACCCTAGTCCCATAGAAGTACTTCCAGACCCCAAGTGAGTTACCCTAATCCCACAGAAGTACTCCCTGACCCCAAGTAAGTTACCCTAGCCCCTATATAAGCACTCCCTTACCCCAAGTTAGTTATCCTAACCCCTTTATATGTACTCTCTGACCGCAAGTGAGTTACCCTAGTCCCATAGAAGTACTCCCTGACCCCAAGTGAGTTATCCTAGCCCCTTTATATGTACTCTCTGACCGCAAGTGAGTTACCCTAGTCCCATAGAAGTACTCCCAGACCCCAAGTGAGTTACCCTAATCCCACAGAAGTTCTCCCTGACCCCAAGTGAGTTACCCTAGCCCCTATATAAGCAATCCCTTACTCCAAGTTAGTTATCCTAGCCCCTTTATATGTACTCTCTGACCGCAAGTGAGTTACCCTAGTCCCGTAGAAGTACTCCCTGACCCCAAGTGAGTTACCATAGCCACTTTATAAGTACTCCCTGACCCCAAGTGAGTTCTTATAACTACTCCCTGAACCAAAGTGAGTTACCTTAGCCCCTATATAAGCACTCCCTTACCCCAACTTAGTTATCCTAGCCCCTTTATATGTACTCTCTGACCGCAAGTGAGTTACCCTAGTCCCATAGAAGTACTCCCTGACCCCAAGTGAGTTATCCTAGCCCCTTTATATGTACTCTCTGACCGCAAGTGAGTTACCCTAGTCCAATATAAGTACTCCTTGACCCAAAGTGAGTTACCGTAGCCCCTTTATAAGTACTCCCTGACCCCATGTGAGTTATCCTAGCCCATTTATATGTACTCTCTGACCGCAAGTGAGTTACCCTAGTCCAATATAAGTACTCCTTGACCCATAGTGAGTTACCCTAACCCCTTTATAAGTACTCCCTGACCCCATGTGAGTTACCCTAGTCCCATATAAGTACTCCCTGACCCCAAGTGAGTTACCATAGCCCCTTTATAAGTACTCCCTGACCCCAAGTGAGTTACCCTAATCCCTTATAACTACTCCCTGAACCAAAGTGAGTTACCCTAGCCCCTTATAAGCACTCCCTTACCCCAAGTGAGTTACCATTGCCCCTTTATAAGTACTCCCTGACCCCAAGTGAGTTAACATAGCCCCTTTATAAGTACTCTCTGACCCCAATTGAGTTATCCTAGCCCCTTTATATGTACTCTCTGACCGCAAGTGAGTTACCCTAGTCCAATATAAGTACACCTAGACCCAAAGTGAGTTACCCTAGCCCCTTTATAAGTACACCCTGACCCCAAGTGAGTTACCTTAGTCCCATATAAGTACTCCCAGACCCCAAGTGAGTTACCCTAGTCCCATAAAAGTAGTCCCTGACCCCAAGTAAGTTACCCTAGTCCCATAGAAGTACTCCCTGACGCCGAAGTGAGTTATCCTAGCCCATTTATATGTACTCTCTGACCGCAAGTGAGTTACCCTAGTCCAATATAAGTACTCCTTGACCCATAGTGAGTTACCCTAACCCCTTTATAAGTACTCCCTGACCCCATGTGAGTTACCCTAGTCCCATATAAGTACTCCCTGACCCCAAGTGAGTTACCATAGCCCCTTTATAAGTACTCCCTGACCCCAAGTGAGTTACCCTAATCCCTTATAACTACTCCCTGAACCAAAGTGAGTTACCCTAGCCCCTTATAAGCACTCCCTTACCCCAAGTGAGTTACCATTGCCCCTTTATAAGTACTCCCAGACCCCAAGTGAGTTACCCTAGTCCCATAAAAGTAGTCCCTGACCCCAAGTGAGTTACCCTAGTCCCATAGAAGTACTCCCTGACGCCGATGTGAGTTATCCTATCCCCTTTATAAGTACTCCCTGACCCCAAGTGAGTTATCATAGCCCCTTTATAAGTACTCCCTGACCCCATTTGAGTTACCCTAGTACCATATAAGTAATCCCTGACCCCAATTGAGTTACCTTAGTCCCTTATAAATACTCCCTGACCCCAAGTGAGTTATCCTAGCCCCTTTATATGTACTCTCTGACCGCAAGTGAGTTACCCTAGTCCAATATAAGTACTCCTAGACCCAAAGTGAGTTACCCTAGCCCCTTTATAAGTACTCCCTGACCCCAAGTGAGTTATCCTAGCCCCTTTATAAGTACTCCCTGTCCCCATTTGAGTTACCCTAGTCCCATATAAGTAATCCCTCACCCCAAGTGAGTTACCTTAGTCCCATATAAATACTCCCTGACCCCAAGTGAGTTATCCTAGCCCCTTTATATGTACTCTCTGACCGCAAGTGAGTTACCCTAGTCCAATATAAGTACTCCGTGACCCTAAGTGTTTGACCCTAGTCCCATATAAGTACTCCCTGCCCCGAATGAGTTATTCTAGCCCCTTTAAAAGTACTCCCTGTCCCCAAGTGAGTTAACCTATCCCCTTTATAAGTACTCCATGTCCCCAAGTGAGTTACCCTAGCCATTTATAAGTACTCCCTGACCCCAAGTGAGTTACCCTTTTTTTTTTTTTTTTTTTTTTTTTTTCCGACGCTTTGCGAGGTAGGGGGAAACTTCTTAAAGCCTTACGGCTTGTTAAGTACCTCCGGCGGCCGATGTTTTGGCCAGAGTTTATGTGGGATTCTAACCCACCAAAACCCCCTACCTGCCCCCCTACCCGGTACCAAGCATAGCTTATAACATCAGGTAGGAGGGTATACGCTCTACTCTACGACCGTATGCGGTCATCCCAAGACAAACAAAAACCCCAGACTCTACCCCACCCCAGAGGAGAGAGCTGCAGACTCCTCAGCTCGGACTCTACTGTCCTTGGAGGTGAGGACCCTAACCGAGAAGCTGGAAAATGCATTCCAAGTTCTCGGCGTACTCGTAACATGGGACACAAGGGTCTCCACCTCCAACGAGGGCACACCTAAAGCATCACAGAGTTCTGCTCTTTCGCATTCCCACAGGGGACACCACAACAGCGTGTGCTCCGCCGTATCCGCGACCGGATTCGGGGAGCACCAGCAGTCGGGAGTCGCCCTGCGGCCCACCCTCGCGCGATGACACATGAAACTACCATGCCCCAGGAGCATCTGGGAAACATGGTAGTTCAAGCTTCTACAATTAGCAGCCAGCCAGGACCGGATGTCCGGGATGAGGCGGTGGGTCCACTTACCCCGACCATCCGAGTCCCATGCTGCCTGCCATCTCTCTACTAAATTAGCCCTCGCCAATCTCCGCGCTTCGGCCACGCCACCCGAGGAGCCACCCGTACGCGACGCATCGTACACCTCCCTGCGCTCCAAAGCTAAAAGATGGGCCGGTGGTATGCCCGAGATTACTAATAGCGCACAGGACGAAGCCGTACGACACGCGCGGGAAACCCTCAGCGCCATGACCCTCTGCGCGGAGATTAGGGACCTCGCAATGGTTGGGCGAGAGGCAGCCTCAGCCCAGCAAGGCGCCCCGTAAAGAAGAATGCTGTGCACTAAATTCGTGTACAACATCCTTCCCGAGACCCCCGACCCACCCACGTTCGGCAATAAATTACTCAACGCCCACCCAGCCTTTTTGGCTTTTCCCACCATGCAATCAATGTGAAACTTGAAGGAAAGACGACGATCCAAACACACACCGAGGTATTTCGCCCGCGGGGAGACGGAAACCGTCTCGCCCCCGACCGAAAACCGCGGAGCCCGATCAGACCGCCTCCTAGAGAAGAAAACAGCCTCCGATTTGGAGACGTTCACCTCCAGGTTCCTCCCCTCAAGCCACAGAACGATACGCGACAAAGCCCTGTTAGCCTTCAACTGCAAGGACCCGACGCTTCCCGCAGACACACACAATGCCGTATCGTCCGCGTAACAAGTCAACGTGCAGCCCTCCGGGAGACTCAACCGCAGCAGACCGTCGAAACAAATGTTCCACAGGAGAGGTCCTAAGACCGATCCCTGCGGAACACCCGCCCCAACGCGCTACTGCCGTCCAGCGCACTCAATGACCCGGTCCCCCAGGTAACTGCGGACTATATCCACAATCACCCCCGGGACCGCGCCATTGGCGGCCAGGGCCTCCAAGATGGCCGCATGCGACACAGAATTGAACGCGTTTTTAATGTCGAGAAGGATTACGGCCACGCGTTTGCTCCGGTACACAGACCCCCGAAGGGCGATCCGAATAAAATTCTGGACAGCCGATACGGCATCCATGGTACTTCTACCAGGACGGAACCCGTATTGACCGTCCGCGAGAGGTGCGACCCCCTCATAAACCTCCGTAAGACGAGCGACAACTACCCTCTCGAACAACTTCCCCACCAACGGTAGGAGAGATATGGGTCTGAAGCCCCCGATCCCTTTCGGGATTAGGACAACCCTCGCCCTCCTCCAGATAGCGGGAAAGTCGCCGAGTTCCAGGCAGCTGTTGAACAACCGGGCAAAATCAGCGGGGCAACTCATTGCTGCAACCTTAACCACTTCCGGGAGAATGCCATCGACACCAGGGGCCCCCTTTGCAGGGGACCTCCCGGCAGCCATGACAATCTCTGCTTCCGTGATGAGATCAGACTCCAAGATCGGCCTGGTGTTACCGCGAACCACGAATGGAACGCCCCCAGGCCTCACTTGCGACGTCGAGAAAAGACTCTCAATCGCAACCACCGTCTCAGACTCCGTCAGACTAGCAGATGTCTGTCTCTTCAATCTCTTGTAGGCCACCCAGAAGGGGCGACCCCAAGGATCTGCCTCCACTTCATTCACCAGCGCCAACCATGCGGCCCGCTTCCTCTCGCGTATAGCGGAGGAGAAAGCGGTTCTCGCCGTCTTATAGGCTTCACGCAAGTGAACTTCCGTATTGGCACCCCTCGACCTCAAACTACCTCCTGCGGGCAGCATTAGCTGCCTTACGGAGACGGTCGAGGTCCTCACACCACCAATACGCTGCTTTCCAGCGCTTGGCAGTTCCGTGAGCCCTGGGCATAGAAGCGTCGGACGCCCGGACGAGTCTCCGGAGATAACCCTCCGGCGAGACGCCCGAGCCGTCACCGCCGACGTCCGCCCCGGCCCTCCCCCGCCCGGACGGAGGGGAAGCCGAGCTGCTCGAGGCTATTCCCCACGCAAATGCCAATTCGCATAAGAGTGGGTCGAACCTCGAGCGAACCCAGCGCACCCCCCGCTCCGGCGAGGCAGGGCCAGGACCCCCATCCGTGAGAATCCACTGGATGAAGCGGTGATCGCTCAGAGTCTCGTCATCGAGCACCTCCCAAGAGACTACTCTCGAGGCGATCGACGACGATACCCAGGTGAGATCTATTATACTACCACGGTCGCCTGAGACGAAGGTCGGAGAACGACCTCGGTTGAGCAATGTCAACCCGAGCTGACCGCCCCATTCCTCAACAAGCTCTCCACGTCGGTTAGTGCAACCGGATCCCCATGATGTCGACCACGAGTTGAAGTCTCCACCAATGAGGACCGGCACCCCATGCTCCCTGACACTCCCCGCCAAGTCCTCCAGGAAAGCCTCGAACTCCCCGATGGGGGCATTAGGGGTAAAGTAAACACTGTACACCCTAATGTCCCCAACGAGAGACGAACAAAACCCCCGACCGGACGAGACGGATGCCAGTTTGCACGAAGCACCGGGCAGCATAGCCGAATCCCCCCCGACATCCTCCAAGCCGGTGCTTGGGAAATTACTATTCCTATGCTGCTCTGAGACAAGGCAGACCGTGTACTCGCCAGAGTACGTGCAATGGACGGCCAAGTCCTGAGCAGATCGCGAACGATTGACATTGATCTGGAGACCCTTCATGTACGTCTCGATCCTCTCCACACCCCGATCGATCCGCACGCTGAAGAGCCCCCAGCGTGATCATGCGCAAGCCCCGAGTCCCTACAGGCGAGACAACAAGGAGAACCCCTACAACTGGCAGAGGCATGACCCCCCTCCCCGCATCTCCAACACAGCCCCGAACGGTCTGTGCTGAATTTGCAGCTACCCGAGGTGTGACCGAAGTGGTGACACCTCTTGCACCGCACGATACTGGTCGCAGGGCGAACCCTGCAGACCACCCACCCAACGCGAACGCGCCCAAGCCGCAACAACTTGCCAGCCACCTCGGGTGGCATGGAAGCGCCGACGGCCCAGGAGCCCCCACCAGTTCTTCGCGGCGCGGAGACTCTAACCCCGGCTGCCTCCTCGCCCAGTGCGGCCAGAAGGGCCGCACGCACATCCTCCCCGGACGAAACCCCATCGAGGTCCCGGATCTCCACCCTCTCCATCGGAGAGAGAGCAGAGACCGGAATCCCGTTACCCAACGCCTCCGCGACCGCCCCCGCGAGCGTGGACTCGGAGCCCCCTCCCTTATTCAGCTCAATCAGGAGGTCTCCCCTGCGAGTCCTCCTGATCGACCTGACCTCAACCCCGACCTTACCGGGGTCCACCCTTTCCTTCAGCAACCTCATCGCCCCCCCATACCCATCCGACCCGCACGCTACGAGCACGGCCTGGGCACGGGGGCGACGAGGAGGTCCCCCAACCCTACCCGAATGAGGAGGACGGGATATCGGGGCCGGCCCCAAATCCCTCCTCCCCTTTCCCTTCCGCCCAGCCACGACCGACCATTGCACCCCCTCCTCCCGCGGAGGAGATGCCGTAGCCACTGGTGTCGGGCCAGCTGCCCCAGAGGCCCCCTCCTTCGGCGGAGAAGGCGTCCCCAGGGCAGCTCCCCTTTTCGCGCCCCTTTCCCTATTGCCGCTTCCACCCGACTTAATCGAAACCCCCCTCCCCCCTTTAGAAGTCGGTGGAAGCGGAAGCGACGTCTGCGTACCCTTATTCTTCAGCGCTGGCCGTTGCACCTCTTCTCGCGCTTCGTCCCGCTCCCTCGTCTCAAGAAGCACAGGGAGAAGTGACCCACAATCCTGGGTCGCAGCTCCCTGCACCTCCTGTACAGCGGAGACGACGAGATCCCGCAGGTCCCTCACTTTTCCCTAAATGCTCCTCTTGACGCCCTTTCTCCCGTCCGTGAGTCCAAGAAGCTCCGTCATTGCTACTGACATACGCTGGATGAGCGTATGCAGTTCCTGCGCACTTCTGTCACGGGCCTCCAGGCGCAGCCGCACCTCCTCCAAGTCCATGGCTCTGGAGCCCGATCCTGCGCTAACGCCGTTACCTGTAGGGGAAGAATAAGAAGAAGTTTGGTTTTCCATAAATTAATAAATAATCACCAGCATGCGGAGCGTCTCCGAACGCGCCGCCTCAGGAAGTGGAGGGGTGATCACCATGATGCCAACCTCCATCAGACACCATGGCTTGGGGCTCAAACCCGGGGACAAACATCCAGGCCGCCTTACACCTTCTTCCATCACTGGCATTCCGCATACCTCCGTGGGAGGACGGTGCGTAGACACCGGGATCCGACACGAGCCCGACCTTACTGGAATCATCCACACATCCCTTTCGGGCAGTGTCAACACAGAGGCCGTACCCGTGTCCCCTGAAATGGGTGAAATGAGAAAAGTGATGTTATGGGGCCCTCGTCCGGAATCCGTACGACGGCAGATGACACATGAGAATGAAATGAGGCAAGGGTGAGAATACCATTTTGGTTCGCGACTGCTTATTCGTCCGTATGAAACGGCTTATTTCGCAGCTAACCGGCATATCTGCCGGCCGTCCCCCTATCCACCACCCGGGGACGCGCCTGGTAGCGTGGTAAACCGCCCCAGGAAGTGAGGTACCCTAGTCCCATATAAGTACTCCCTGACCCCAAGTGAGTTACCCTAGCCCCTTTATAAGTACTCCATGTCCCCAAGTGAGTTACCCTAGTCCAATATAAGTACTCCCTGTCTCCAAGTGAGTTACCCTAGTCCCTTTTAAGTAATCCCTGACCCCAAGTGAGGTACCCTAGTCCCATATAAGTGCTACCTGACCACAAGCGAGTTACCCTAGTCCCATATAAGTACTCCCTGCCCCCAAGTGAGTTACCCTAGTCCCAAATAAGTTCTCCCTGACCCCAAGTGAGTTACCCTAGTCCCATATAAGTACTCCCTGACCCCAACTAAGTTACCCTAGTCCCATATAAGTACACCCTGACCCCAAGTGGGTTACCCTAGTCCCATATATGTACTCCCTGCCCCGAATGAGTTACCCTAGCCCCATTATAATTACACCCTGACCCCAAGTGTGTTACCCTAGTCCCATATAAGTACTCCCTGACACCAAATGAGTTACCCTAGCCCCTTTATAAGTACTCCCTGACCACAAGTGAGTTACCCTAGCCCCTTTATAAGTACTCCATGTCCCCAAGTGAGTTACCCTAACCCCTTTATAAGTACTCTCTGTCCCTAAGTGAGTTACCCTAGTCCCATATAAGTACTCCCTGATTCCAAGTGAGTTACCCTAGCCCCTTTATAAGTACACACTGACCCCAAGTCTGTTACCCTACTCACACATAAGTACTCCGTGACCCAATGTGTGTGAACCTAGTCCCATAAAAGTACTCCCTGACCCCAAGTGAGTTACCCTAGTCCCTTATAAGTACTCCCTGACCCCAAGTGAGGTACCCTAGTCCCATATAAGTACTCCCTGACCCCAAGTGAATTACCCTAGTCCCATATAAGTACTCCCTGCCCCCAAGTGAGTTACCCTAGTCCCCTATAAGTACTCCCTGACCCCAAGTGAGGTACCCTAGTCCCATATAAGTACTCCCTGACCTCAAATGTGTTACCCTAGTCCCAAATAAGTACTCCCTGCCCCGAATGAGTTACACTAGCCCCTTTATAAGTACACCCTGACCCCAACTGCGTTACCCTAGTCCCATAAGAGTACTCCCTGACCCCAAGTGAGTTAACCTAGTCCCATATAAGTACTCCCTGACCCCAAGTGAGTTACCCTTGCGCCTTTATAAGTACTCCCTGTCCCTAAGTGAGTTAGCCTAGTCCCATATAAGTACTCCCTGACCCCAAGTGAGGTACCCTAGTCCCATATAAGTACTCCCTGACCCCAAGTGAGTTACCCTAGTCCCATATAAGTACTCCCTGCCCCGAATGAGTTACACTAGCCCCTTTATAAGTACTCCCTGACCCCAAGTGAGTTAACCTAGTCCCATATAAGTACTCCCTGGCCGCAAGTGAGTTACCCTAGTCCCATATATGTACTGCCTGACCCCAAGTGAGTTACCCTAGTCCCATATAAGTACTCCCTGACCCCAAGTTAGTTACCCTAGCCTCTTTATAAGTACTCCCTGTCCCCAAGTGAGTTACCCTAGTCCGTTATAAGTACTCCCTGACCCCAAGTGAGGTACCCTAGTCCCATATAAGTACTCCCTGACCCCAAGTGAGTTACCCTAGTCCCAAACAAGTTCTCCCTGACCCCAAGTGAGTTACCCTAGTCCCATATAAGTACTCCCTGACCCCAAGTGAGTTACCCTAGTCCCATATAAGTACTCCCTGCCCCGAATGAGTTACCCTTTTTTTTTTTTTTTTTTTTTTTTTTTTCGACGCTTTGCGAGGTAGGGGGAAACTTTTTAAAGCCTTACGGCTTGTTAAGTACCTCCGGCGGCCGATGTTTTGGCCAGAGGTTATGTGGGATTCTAACCCACCAAAACCCCCTACCTGCCCCCCTTTTTTTTTTTTTTTTTTTTTTTTTCCGACGCTTTGCGAGGCAGGGGGAAACTTCTTAAAGCCTTACGGCTAGTTAAGTACCTCTGGCGGCCGATGTTTTGGCCAGAGGTTATGTGGGATTCTAACCCACCAAAACCCCCTACCTGCCCCCCTACCCGGTACCAAGCATAGCTTATAACATCAGGTAGGAGGGTATACGCTCTACTCTACGACCGTATGCGGTCATCCACAGACAAACAAAAACCCCAGAGTCTACCCCACCCCAGAGGAGAGAGCAGCAGACTCCTCAGCTCGGACTCTACTGTCCTTGGAGGTGAGGACCCTAACCGAGAAGCTGGAAAATGCATTCCAAGCTCTCGGCGTACTCGTAACATGGGAGACAGGGGTCTCCACCTCCAACGAGGGCACACCTAAAGCATCACAGAGTTCTGTTCTTTCGCATTCCCACAGGAGACACCACAACAGCGTGTGCTCCGCCGTATCCGCGACCGGATTCGGGGAGCACCAGCAGTCGGGAGTCGCCCTGCGGCCCACCCTCGCGCGATGACTCATGAAACTACCATGCCCCAGGAGCATCTGGGAAACATGGTAGTTCAAGCTTCTACAATTAGCAGCCAGCCAAGACCGGATGTCCGGGATGAGGCGGTGGGTCCACCTACCCCGACCATCCGAGTCCCATGCTGCCTGCCATCTCTCTACTAAATTAGCCCTCGCCAATCTCCGCGCTTCGGCCACGCCAGCCGAGGAGCCACCCGCACGCGACGCATCGTACACCTCCCTGCGCTCCAAAGCTAAAAGATGGGCCGGTGGTATGCCCGAGATTACTAATAGCGCACAGGACGAAGCCGTACGACACGCGCGGGAAACCCTCAGCGCCATGACCCTCTGCGCGCAGATTAGGGACCTCGCAATGGTTGGGCGAGAGGCAGCCTCAGCCCAGCAAGGCGCCCCGTAAGGAAGAATGCTGTGCACTAAATTCGTGTACAACATCCTTCCCGAGACCCCCGACCCACCCACGTTCGGCAATAAGCTACTCAACGCCCACCCAGCCTTTTTGGCTTTTCCCACCATGCAATCAATGTGAAACTTGAAGGAAAGACGACGATCCAACCACACACCGAGGTATTTCGCCCGCGGGGAGACGGAAACCGTCTCGCCCCCGACCGATAACCGCGGAGCCCGATCAGACCGCCTCCTAGAGAAGAAAACAGCCTTCGATTTGGAGACGTTCACCTCCAGGTTCCTACCCTCAAGCCACAGAACGATACGCGACAAAGCCCTGTTAGCCTTCAACTGCAAGGATCCGACGCTTCCCGCAGACACACACAATGCCGTATCGTCCGCGTAACAAGTCAACGTGCAGCCCTCCGGGAGACTCAACCGCAGCAGACCGTCGAAACAAATGTTCCACAGGAGAGGTCCTAAGAGCGATCCCTGCGGAACACCCGCCCCAACGCGCCACTGCCGTCCAGCGCACTCAATGACCCGGTCCCCCAGGTAACTGCGGACTATATCCACAATCACCCCCGGGACCGCGCCGTTGGCGGCCAGGGCCTCCAAGATGGCCGCATGCGACACAGAATTGAACGCGTTCTTAATGTCGAGAAGGATTACGGCCACGCGTTTGCTCCGGTACACAGACCCCCGAAGGGCGATCCGAATAAAATTCTGGACAACCGATACGGCATCCATGGTACTTCTACCAGGACGGAACCCGTATTGACCGTCCGCGAGAGGTGCGACCCCCTCATAAACCTCCGTAAGACGAGCGACAACTACCCTCTCGAACAACTTCCCCACCACCGGTAGGAGAGATATGGGTCTGAAGCCCCCGATCCCTTTCGGGATTCCGAATGAGTTACCCTAGTCCCATATAAGTACTCCCTGACCCCAAGTGTGTTACCCTAGTCCCATATAAGTACTCCGTGACCCAAAGTGTGTTACCCTAGTCCCATATAAGTACTCCCTTACCCCAAGTGAGTTACCCTAGTCTCATATAAGTACTCCCTGACCCCAAGTGAGTTACCTTTGCCCATTTATAAGTACTCCCTGTCCCTAAGTGAGTTACCCTAGTCCCATATAAGTACTCCCTGACCCCAAGTGAGGTACCCTAGTCCCATATAAGTACTCCCTGACCCCAAGTGGGTTACCCTAGTCCCATATAAGTACTCCCTGCACCCAAGTGAGTTACCCTAGTCCCAAATAAGTACTCCGTGACCCAAAGTGTGTTACGCTAGTCCCAAATAAGTACACCCGGTCCCCAAGTGAGTTACCCTAGTCCCATATAAGGACTCCCTGACCCCAAGTGAGTTACCCTAGTCCCATATAAGTACTCCCTGAACCCAAGTGAGTTACCCTAGTCCCATATAAGTACTCCCTGACCCCAAGTGAGTTACCCTAGCCCCTTTATAAGTACTCCCTGTCCCCAAGTGAGTTACTTTAGCTCCTATATAAGTACTCCCTGACCCAGAGTGAGTTACTTTAGCTCCTATGTAAGTACTCCCTGACCCCAATTGAGTTACCCTAGTCCCATTTAAGTACTCCCTGACCCCAAGTGTGCTACCCTAGTCCCATATAAGTACTCCGTGACCCAAAGTGTTTGACCCTAGTCCCATATAAGTATTCCCTGACCCCAAGTGAGTTACCCTAGTCCCATATAAGTACACCCGGTCCCCAAGTGAGTTACCCTAGTCCCATATAAGGACTCCCTGACCCCAAGTGTGTTACCCTAGTCCCAAATAAGTACTCCCTGACCCCAAGTGAGTTACTTTAGCTCCTATATAAGTACTCCCTGACCCAGAGTGAGTTACCCTAGTCCCATATAAGTACTCCCTAATCCCAAGTGAGTTACCCTAGCCCCTTTATAAGTACACCCTGGCCCCAAGTGTGTTACCCTAGTCCCATATAAGTACTCCGTGACCCAAAGTGTGTGAACCTAGTCCCATGTAAGTACTCCCTGACCCCAAGTGAGTTACCCTAATCCCATATAAGTAATCCCTGACCCCAAATGATTTACCCTAGCCCCTTTATAAGTACTCCCTGACCCCAAGTGAGTTACCCTAGTCCCAAATAAGTACTCCCTCACCCCAAGTGAGTTACCCTAGTCCCATATAAGTACTCCCTGACCCCAAGTGAGTTACCCTGGTCCCATATAAGTACTCCCTGCCCCGAATGAGTTACCCTAGTCCCATATAAGTACTCCCTGACCCCAAGTGAGTTACTTTAGCTCCTATGTAAGTACTCCCTGACCCAGAGTGAGTTACTTTAGCTCCTATATAAGTACTCCCTGACCCCAATTGAGTTACCCTAGTCCCATTTAAGTACTCCCTGACCCCAAGTGTGCTACCCTAGTCCCATATAAGTACTCCGTGACCCAAAGTGTTTGACCCTAGTCCCCTATAAGTACTCCCTGTCCCCAAGTGAGTTACTTTAGCTCCTATATAAGTACTCCCTGACCCAGAGTGAGTTACTTTAGCTCCTATGTAAGTACTCCCTGACCCCAATTGAGTTACCCTAGTCCCATTTAAGTACTCCCTGACCCCAAGTGTGCTACCCTAGTCCCATATAAGTACTCCGTGACCCAAAGTGTTTGACCCTAGTCCCATATAAGGACTCCCTGACCCCAAGTGAGTTACCCTAGTCCCATATAAGTACTCCCTGACCCCAAGTGAGTTACTTTAGCTCCTATATAAGTACTCCCTGACCCAGAGTGAGTTACTTTAGCTCCTATATAAGTACTCCCTGACCCCAATTGAGTTACCCTAGTCCCATTTAAGTACTCCCTGACCCCAAGTGTGCTACCCTAGTCCCATATAAGTACTCCGTGACCCAAAGTGTTTGACCCTAGTCCCATATAAGTACTCCCTGAACCCAAGTGAGTTACCCTAGTCCCATATAAGTACACCCGGTCCCCAAGTGAGTTACCCTAGTCCCATATAAGGACTCCCTGACCCCAAGTGAGTTACCCTAGTCCCATATAAGTACTCCCTGACCCCAAGTGAGTTACCCTAGCCCCTTTATAAGTACACCCTGGCCCCAAGTGTGTTACCCTAGTCCCATATAAGTACTCCGTGACCCAAAGTGTGTGAACCTAGTCCCATGTAAGTACTCACTGACCCCAAGTGAGTTACCCTAATCCCATATAAGTAATCCCTGACCCCAAATGATTTACCCTAGCCCCTTTATAAGTACTCCCTGACCCCAAGTGAGTTACCCTAGTCCCAAATAAGTACTCCCTGACCCCAAGTGAGTTACCCTAGTCCCATATAAGTACTCCCTGACCCCAAGTGAGTTACCCTGGTCCCATATAAGTACTCCCTGCCCCGAATGAGTTACCCTAGTCCCATATAAGTACTCCCTGACCCCAAGTGAGTTACTTTAGCTCCTATATAAGTACTCCCTGACCCCAATTGAGTTAACCTAGTCCCATATAAGTACTCCCTGATCCCAAGTGAGTTACCCTTGCCCCTTTATAAGTACTCCCAGACCCCAATTGAGGTACCCTAGTCCCATATAAGTACTCCCTGACCTCAAGTGAGTTACCCTAATCCCATATAAGTACTCCCTGCCCCCAAGTGAGTTACCCTAGTCCCAAATAAGTACTCCATGACCCCAAGCGAGTTACCCTAGTCCCATATAAGTACTCCCTGACCCCAAGTGAGTTACCCTAGTCCCATATAAGTACACCCTGACCCCAAGTGGGTTACCCTAGTCCCATATAAGTACTCCCTGACACCAAATAAGTTACCCTAGCCCCTTTATAAGTACTCCCTGACCACAAGTGAGTTACCCTAGCCCCTGTATAAGTACTCCATGTCCCCAAGTGAGTTACCCTAGTCCCATATAAGTACTCCCTGACCTCAAGTGAGTTACCCTAATCCCATATAAGTACTCCCTGCCCCCAAGTGAGTTACCCTAGTCCCATATAAGTACTCCCTGACCCCAATTGAGGTACCCTAGTCCCATATAAGTAATCCCTGACCTCAAGTGAGTTACCCTAATCCCATATAAGTACTCCCTGCCCCCAAGTGAGTTACCCTAGTCCCATATAAGTACTCCCTGACCCCAAGTGAGTTACCCTAGTCCCATATAAGTACTCCCTGCCCCGAATGAGTTACCCTAGTCCCATATAAGTACTCCCTGACCCCAAGTGAGTTACTTTAGCTCCTATATAAGTACTCCCTGACCCAGAGTGAGTTACTTTAGCTCCTATATAAGTACTCCCTGACCCCAATTGAGTTACCCTAGTCCCATTTAAGTACTCCCTGACCCCAAGTGTGCTACCCTAGTCCCATATAAGTACTCCGTGACCCAAAGTGTTTGACCCTAGTCCCATATAAGTACTCCCTGATCCCAAGTGAGTTACCCTAGTCCCATATAAGTACACCCGGTCCCCAAGTGAGTTACCCTAGTCCCATATAAGGACTCCCTGACCCCAAGTGAGTTACCCTAGTCCCATATAAGTACTCCCTGACCCCAAGTGAGTTACCCTAGCCCCTTTATAAGTACACCCTGGCCCCAAGTGTGTTACCCTAGTCCCATATAAGTACTCCGTGACCCAAAGTGTGTGAACCTAGTCCCATGTAAGTACTCCCTGACCCCAAGTGAGTTACCCTAATCCCATATAAGTAATCCCTGACCCCAAATGATTTACCCTAGCCCCTTTATAAGTACTCCCTGACCCCAAGTGAGTTACCCTAGTCCCAAATAAGTACTCCCTGACCCCAAGTGAGTTACCCTAGTCCCATATAAGTACTCCCTGACCCCAAGTGAGTTACCCTGGTCCCATATAAGTACTCCCTGCCCCGAATGAGTTACCCTAGTCCCATATAAGTACTCCCTGACCCCAAGTGAGTTACTTTAGCTCCTATATAAGTACTCCCTGACCCCAATTGAGTTAACCTAGTCCCATATAAGTACTCCCTGACCCCAAGTGAGTTGCCCTAGTCCCATATAAGTACTCCCTGTCCCCAAGTGAGTTACCCTAGTCCCTTATAAGTACTCCCTGACCCCAAGTGAGGTACCCTAGTCCCATATAAGTACTCCCTGACCCCAAGTGAGTTACCCTAGTCCCCTATAAGTACTCCCTGCCCCGAATGAGTTACCCTAGTCCCATATAAGTACTCCCTGACCCCAAGTGAGTTACTTTAGCTCCTTTATAAGTACTCCCTGACCCCAAGTGAGTTACTTTAGCTCCTATATAAGTACTCCCTGACCCAGAGTGAGTTACTTTATCTCCTATATAAGTACTCCCTGACCCCAATTGAGTTACCCTAGTCCCATTTAAGTACTCCCTGACCCCAAGTGTGCTACCCTAGTCCCATATAAGTACTCCGTGACCCAAAGTGTTTGACCCTAGTCCCATATAAGTACTCCCTGATCCCAAGTGAGTTACCCTGGTCCCATATAAGTACACCCGGTCCCCAAGTGAGTTACCCTAGTCCCATATAAGGACTCCCTGAACCCAAGTGAGTTACCCTAGTCCCATATAAGTACTCCCTGTCCCTAAGTGAGTTACCCTAGTCCCTTATAAGTACTCCCTGACCCCAAGTGAGGTACCCTAGTCCCATATAAGTACTCCCTGACCCCAAGTGAGTTACCCTAGTCCCCTATAAGTACTCCCTGCCCCGAATGAGTTACCCTAGTCCCATATAAGTACTCCCTGACCCCAAGTGAGTTACTTTAGCTCCTATATAAGTACTCCCTGACCCCAAGTGAGTTACTTTAGCTTCTATATAAGTACTCCCTGACCCAGAGTGAGTTACTTTAGCTCCTATATAAGTACTCCCTGACCCCAATTGAGTTACCCTAGCCCCTTTATAAGTACTCCATGTCCCCAAGTGAGTTACCCTAGCCCCTTTATAAGTACTCTCTGTCCCTAAGTGAGTTTCCCTAGTCCCATATAAGTACTCCCTGATTCCAAATGAGTTACCCTAGCCCCTATATAAGTACACACTGACCCCAAGACTGTTACCCTACTCACACATAAGTACTCCGTGACCCAAAGTGTGTGAACCTAGTCCCATATAAGTACTCCCTGACCCCAAGTGAGTTACCCTAGTCCCATATAAGTACTCCCTGTCCCCAAGTGAGGTACCCTAGTCCCATATAAGTACTCCCTGACCCCAAGTGAGTTACCCTAGTCCCATATAAGTACTCCCTGCCCCCAAGTGAGTTACCCTATTCCCAAATAAGTACTCCCTGACCCCAAGTGAGTTACCCTAGTCCCATATAAGTACTCCCTGACCCCAAGTGAGTTACCCTAGTCCCATATAAGTACTCCCTGCCCCGAATGAGTTACCCTAGTCCCATATAAGTACTCCCTGACCCCAAGTGAGTTACTTTAGCTCCTATATAAGTACTCCCTGACCCAGAGTGAGTTACTTTAGCTCCTATATAAGTACTCCCTGACCCCAATTGAGTTACCCTAGTCCCATTTAAGTACTCCCTGATCCCAAGTGAGTTACCCTAGCCCCTTTATAAGTACACCCTGACCCCAAGTGTGTTACCCTAGTCCCATATAAGTACTCCCTGACCCAGAGTGAGTTACTTTAGCTCCTATATAAGTACTCCCTGACCCCAATTGAGTTACCCTAGTCCCATTTAAGTACTCCCTGATCCCAAGTGAGTTACCCTATTCCCAAATAAGTACTCCCTGACCCCAAGTGAGTTACCCTAGTCCCATATAAGTACTCCCTGACCCCAAGTGAGTTACCCTAGTCCCATATAAGTACTCCCTGCCCCGAATGAGTTACCCTAGTCCCATTTAAGTACTCCCTGATCCCAAGTGAGTTACCCTAGCCCCTTTATAAGTACACCCTGACCCCAAGTGTGTTACCCTAGTCCCATATAAGTACTCCGTGACCCAAAGTGTGTTACCCTAGTCCCATATAAGTACTCCCTGGCCCCAAGTGAGTTACCCTAGTCCCATATAAGTACTCCATGACCCCAAGCGAGTTACCCTAGTCCCATATAAGTACTCCCTGACCCCAAGTCAGTTACCCTAGTCCCATATAAGTACACCCTGACCCCAAGTGGGTTACCCTAGTCCCATATAAGTACTCCCTGACCCCAAGTGAGTTACTTTAGCTCCTATATAAGTACTCCCTGACCCCAATTGAGTTAACCTAGTCCCATATAAGTACTCCCTGATCCCAAGGGAGTTACCCTTGCCCCTTTATAAGTACTCCCTGACCCCAAGTGAGGTACCCTAGTCCCATATAAGTAATCCCTGACCCAGAGTGAGTTACTTTAGCTCCTATATAAGTACTCCCTGACCCCAATTGAGTTACCCTAGTCCCATTTAAGTACTCCCTGACCCCAAGTGAGTTACTTTAGCTCCTATATAAGTACTCCCTGACCCCAATTGAGTTACCCTAGTCCCATTTAAGTACTCCCTGACCCCAAGTGAGTTACTTTAGCTCCTATATAAGTACTCCCTGACCCCAATTGAGTTAACCTAGTCCCATATAAGTCCTCCCTGATCCCAAGTGAGTTACCCTTGCCCCTTTATAAGTACTCCCTGACCCCAAGTGAGGTACCCTAGTCCCATATAAGTACTCCCTGACCCCAAGTGAGTTACCCTAATCCCATATAAGTACTCCCTGCCCCCAAGTGAGTTACCCTAGTCCCAAATAAGTACTCCATGACCCAAAGCGAGTTACCCTAATCCCATATAAGTACTCCCTGACCCCAAGTGAGTTACCCTAGTCCCATATAAGTACACCCTGACCCCAAGTGGGTTACCCTAGTCCCATATAAGTACTCCCTGCCCCGAATGAGTTACCCTAGCCCCTTTATAATTACACCCTGACCCCAAGTGTGTTACCCTAGTCCCATATAAGTACTCCCTGAAACCAAATGAGTTACCCTAGCCCCTTTATAAGTACTCCCTGACCACAAGTGAGTTACCCTAGCCCCTTTATAAGTACTCCATGTCCCCAAGTGAGTTACCCTAGCCCCTTTATAAGTACTCTCTGTCCCTAAGTGAGTTACCCTAGTCCCATATAAGTACCCCCTGATTCCAAATGAGTTACCCTAGCCCCTTTATAAGTACACACTGACCCCAAAACTGTTACCCTACTCACACATAAGTACTCCGTGACCCAAAGTGTGTGAACCTAGTCCCATATAAGTACTCCCTAACCCCAAGTGAGTTACCCTAGCCCCTTTATAAGTACTCTCTGTCCCTAAGTGAGTTACCCTAATCCCATATAAGTACTCCCTGATTCCAAATGAGTTACCCTAGCCCCTTTATAAGTACACACTGACCCCAAGACTGTTACCCTACTCACACATAAGTACTCCGTGACCCAAAGTGTGTGAACCTAGTCCCATATAAGTACTCCCTGACCCCAAGTGAGTTACTTTAGCTCCTTTATAAGTACTCCCTGACCCCAAGTGAGTTACTTTAGCTCCTATATAAGTACTCCCTGACCCAGAGTGAGTTACTTTAGCTCCTATATAAGTACTCCCTGACCCCAATTGAGTTACCCTAGTCCCATTTAAGTACTCCCTGACCCCAAGTGTGCTACCCTAGTCCCATATAAGTACTCCGTGACCCAAAGTGTTTGACCCTAGTCCCATATAAGTACTCCCTGATCCCAAGTGAGTTACCCTGGTCCCATATAAGTACACCCGGTCCCCAAGTGAGTTACCCTAGTCCCATATAAGGACTCCCTGAACCCAAGTGAGTTACCCTAGTCCCATATAAGTACTCCCTGTCCCTAAGTGAGTTACCCTAGTCCCTTATAAGTACTCCCTGACCCCAAGTGAGGTACCCTAGTCCCATATAAGTACTCCCTGACCCCAAGTGAGTTACCCTAGTCCCCTATAAGTACTCCCTGCCCCGAATGAGTTACCCTAGTCCCATATAAGTACTCCCTGACCCCAAGTGAGTTACTTTAGCTCCTATATAAGTACTCCCTGACCCCAAGTGAGTTACTTTAGCTTCTATATAAGTACTCCCTGACCCAGAGTGAGTTACTTTAGCTCCTATATAAGTACTCCCTGACCCCAATTGAGTTAACCTAGTCCCATATAAGTCCTCCCTGATCCCAAGTGAGTTACCCTTGCCCCTTTATAAGTACTCCCTGACCCCAAGTGAGGTACCCTAGTCCCATATAAGTACTCCCTGACCCCAAGTGAGCTACCCTAATCCCATATAAGTACTCCCTGCCCCCAAGTGAGTTACCCTAGTCCCAAATAAGTACTCCATGACCCCAAGCGAGTTACCCTAGTCCCATATAAGTACTCCCTGCCCCGAATGAGTTACCCTAGTCCCATTTAAGTACTCCCTGATCCCAAGTGAGTTACCCTAGCCCCTTTATAAGTACACCCTGACCCCAAGTGTGTTACCCTAGTCCCATATAAGTACTCCGTGACCCAAAGTGTGTTACCCTAGTCCCATATAAGTACTCCCTGGCCCCAAGTGAGTTACCCTAGTCCCATATAAGTACTCCATGACCCCAAGCGAGTTACCCTAGTCCCATATAAGTACTCCCTGACCCCAAGTCAGTTACCCTAGTCCCATATAAGTACACCCTGACCCCAAGTGGGTTACCCTAGTCCCATATAAGTACTCCCTGACCCCAAGTGAGTTACTTTAGCTCCTATATAAGTACTCCCTGACCCCAATTGAGTTAACCTAGTCCCATATAAGTACTCCCTGATCCCAAGTGAGTTACCCTTGCCCCTTTATAAGTACTCCCTGACCCCAAGTGAGGTACCCTAGTCCCATATAAGTAATCCCTGACCCAGAGTGAGTTACTTTAGCTCCTATATAAGTACTCCCTGACCCCAATTGAGTTACCCTAGTCCCATTTAAGTACTCCCTGACCCCAAGTGAGTTACTTTAGCTCCTATATAAGTACTCCCTGACCCCAATTGAGTTAACCTAGTCCCATATAAGTCCTCCCTGATCCCAAGTGAGTTACCCTTGCCCCTTTATAAGTACTCCCTGACCCCAAGTGAGGTACCCTAGTCCCATATAAGTACTCCCTGACCCCAAGTGAGCTACCCTAATCCCATATAAGTACTCCCTGCCCCCAAGTGAGTTACCCTAGTCCCAAATAAGTACTCCATGACCCCAAGCGAGTTACCCTAGTCCCATATAAGTACTCCCTGACCCCAAGTGAGTTACCCTAGTCCCATATAAGTACACCCTGACCCCAAGTGGGTTACCCTAGTCCCATATAAGTACTCCCTGCCCCGAATGAGTTACCCTAGCCCCTTTATAATTACACCCTGACCCCAAGTGTGTTACCCTAGTCCCATATAAGTACTCCCTGAAACCAAATGAGTTACCCTAGCCCCTTTATAAGTACTCCCTGACCACAAGTGAGTTACCCTAGCCCCTTTATAAGTACTCCATGTCCCCAAGTGAGTTACCCTAGCCCCTTTATAAGTACTCTCTGTCCCTAAGTGAGTTACCCTAGTCCCATATAAGTACCCCCTGATTCCAAATGAGTTACCCTAGCCCCTTTATAAGTACACACTGACCCCAAAACTGTTACCCTACTCACACATAAGTACTCCGTGACCCAAAGTGTGTGAACCTAGTCCCATATAAGTACTCCCTAACCCCAAGTGAGTTACCCTAGCCCCTTTATAAGTACTCTCTGTCCCTAAGTGAGTTACCCTAATCCCATATAAGTACTCCCTGATTCCAAATGAGTTACCCTAGCCCCTTTATAAGTACACACTGACCCCAAGACTGTTACCCTACTCACACATAAGTACTCCGTGACCCAAAGTGTGTGAACCTAGTCCCATATAAGTACTCCCTGACCCCAAGTGAGTTGCCCTAGTCCCATATAAGTACTCCCTGTCCCCAAGTGAGTTACCCTATTCCCTTATAAGTACTCCCTGACCCCAAGTGAGGTACCCTAGTCCCATATAAGTACTCCCTGACCCCAAGTGAGTTACCCTAGTCCCCTATAAGTACTCCCTGCCCCGAATGAGTTACCCTAGTCCCATATAAGTACTCCCTGACCCCAAGTGAGTTACTTTAGCTCCTTTATAAGTACTCCCTGACCCCAAGTGAGTTACTTTAGCTCCTATATAAGTACTCCCTGACCCAGAGTGAGTTACTTTAGCTCCTATATAAGTACTCCCTGACCCCAATTGAGTTACCCTAGTCCCATTTAAGTACTCCCTGACCCCAAGTGTGCTACCCTAGTCCCATATAAGTACTCCGTGACCCAAAGTGTTTGACCCTAGTCCCATATAAGTACTCCCTGATCCCAAGTGAGTTACCCTGGTCCCATATAAGTACACCCGGTCCCCAAGTGAGTTACCCTAGTCCCATATAAGGACTCCCTGAACCCAAGTGAGTTACCCTAGTCCCCTATAAGTACTCCCTGCCCCGAATGAGTTACCCTAGTCCCATATAAGTACTCCCTGACCCCAAGTGAGTTACTTTAGCTCCTATATAAGTACTCCCTGACCCCAAGTGAGTTACTTTAGCTTCTATATAAGTACTCCCTGACCCAGAGTGAGTTACTTTAGCTCCTATATAAGTACTCCCTGACCCCAATTGAGTTACCCTAGCCCCTTATAAGTACTCCCTGACCCCAAGTGAGGTACCCTAGTCCCATATAAGTACTCCCTGACCCCAAGTGAGTTACCCTAGTCCCCTATAAGTACTCCCTGCCCCGAATGAGTTACCCTAGTCCCATATAAGTACTCCCTGACCCCAAGTGAGTTACCCTAGCCCCTTTATAAGTACTCTCTGTCCCTAAGTGAGTTACCCTAATCCCATATAAGTACTCCCTGATTCCAAATGAGTTACCCTAGCCCCTTTATAAGTACACACTGACCCCAAGACTGTTACCCTACTCACACATAAGTACTCCGTGACCCAAAGTGTGTGAACCTAGTCCCATATAAGTACTCCCTGACCCCAAGTGAGTTGCCCTAGTCCCATATAAGTACTCCCTGTCCCCAAGTGAGTTACCCTAGTCCCTTATAAGTACTCCCTGACCCCAAGTGAGGTACCCTAGTCCCATATAAGTACTCCCTGACCCCAAGTGAGTTACCCTAGTCCCCTATAAGTACTCCCTGCCCCGAATGAGTTACCCTAGTCCCATATAAGTACTCCCTGACCCCAAGTGAGTTACTTTAGCTCCTATATAAGTACTCCCTGACCCCAAGTGAGTTACTTTAGCTTCTATATAAGTACTCCCTGACCCAGAGTGAGTTACTTTAGCTCCTATATAAGTACTCCCTGACCCCAATTGAGTTACCCTAGCCCCTTTATAAGTACTCCATGTCCCCAAGTGAGTTACCCTAGCCCCTTTATAAGTACTCTCTGTCCCTAAGTGAGTTTCCCTAGTCCCATATAAGTACTCCCTGATTCCAAATGAGTTACCCTAGCCCCTATATAAGTACACACTGACCCCAAGACTGTTACCCTACTCACACATAAGTACTCCGTGACCCAAAGTGTGTGAACCTAGTCCCATATAAGTACTCCCTGACCCCAAGTGAGTTACCCTAGTCCCATATAAGTACTCCCTGTCCCCAAGTGAGGTACCCTAGTCCCATATAAGTACTCCCTGACCCCAAGTGAGTTACCCTAGTCCCATATAAGTACTCCCTGCCCCCAAGTGAGTTACCCTATTCCCAAATAAGTACTCCCTGACCCCAAGTGAGTTACCCTAGTCCCATATAAGTACTCCCTGACCCCAAGTGAGTTACTTTAGCTCCTATATAAGTACTCCCTGACCCAGAGTGAGTTACTTTAGCTCCTATATAAGTACTCCCTGACCCCAATTGAGTTACCCTAGTCCCATTTAAGTACTCCCTGATCCCAAGTGAGTTACCCTAGCCCCTTTATAAGTACACCCTGACCCCAAGTGTGTTACCCTAGTCCCATATAAGTACTCCCTGACCCAGAGTGAGTTACTTTAGCTCCTATATAAGTACTCCCTGACCCCAATTGAGTTACCCTAGTCCCATTTAAGTACTCCCTGATCCCAAGTGAGTTACCCTATTCCCAAATAAGTACTCCCTGACCCCAAGTGAGTTACCCTAGTCCCATATAAGTACTCCCTGACCCCAAGTGAGTTACCCTAGTCCCATATAAGTACTCCCTGCCCCGAATGAGTTACCCTAGTCCCATTTAAGTACTCCCTGATCCCAAGTGAGTTACCCTAGCCCCTTTATAAGTACACCCTGACCCCAAGTGTGTTACCCTAGTCCCATATAAGTACTCCGTGACCCAAAGTGTGTTACCCTAGTCCCATATAAGTACTCCCTGGCCCCAAGTGAGTTACCCTAGTCCCATATAAGTACTCCATGACCCCAAGCGAGTTACCCTAGTCCCATATAAGTACTCCCTGACCCCAAGTCAGTTACCCTAGTCCCATATAAGTACACCCTGACCCCAAGTGGGTTACCCTAGTCCCATATAAGTACTCCCTGACCCCAAGTGAGTTACTTTAGCTCCTATATAAGTACTCCCTGACCCCAATTGAGTTAACCTAGTCCCATATAAGTACTCCCTGATCCCAAGTGAGTTACCCTTGCCCCTTTATAAGTACTCCCTGACCCCAAGTGAGGTACCCTAGTCCCATATAAGTAATCCCTGACCCAGAGTGAGTTACTTTAGCTCCTATATAAGTACTCCCTGACCCCAATTGAGTTACCCTAGTCCCATTTAAGTACTCCCTGACCCCAAGTGAGTTACTTTAGCTCCTATATAAGTACTCCCTGACCCCAATTGAGTTACCCTAGTCCCATTTAAGTACTCCCTGACCCCAAGTGAGTTACTTTAGCTCCTATATAAGTACTCCCTGACCCCAATTGAGTTAACCTAGTCCCATATAAGTCCTCCCTGATCCCAAGTGAGTTACCCTTGCCCCTTTATAAGTACTCCCTGACCCCAAGTGAGGTACCCTAGTCCCATATAAGTACTCCCTGACCCCAAGTGAGTTACCCTAATCCCATATAAGTACTCCCTGCCCCCAAGTGAGTTACCCTAGTCCCAAATAAGTACTCCATGAACCAAAGCGAGTTACCCTAGTCCCATATAAGTACTCCCTGACCCCAAGTGAGTTACCCTAGTCCCATATAAGTACACCCTGACCCCAAGTGGGTTACCCTAGTCCCATATAAGTACTCCCTGCCCCGAATGAGTTACCCTAGCCCCTTTATAATTACACCCTGACCCCAAGTGTGTTACCCTAGTCCCATATAAGTACTCCCTGAAACCAAATGAGTTACCCTAGCCCCTTTATAAGTACTCCCTGACCACAAGTGAGTTACCCTAGCCCCTTTATAAGTACTCCATGTCCCCAAGTGAGTTACCCTAGCCCCTTTATAAGTACTCTCTGTCCCTAAGTGAGTTACCCTAGTCCCATATAAGTACCCCCTGATTCCAAATGAGTTACCCTAGCCCCTTTATAAGTACACACTGACCCCAAAACTGTTACCCTACTCACACATAAGTACTCCGTGACCCAAAGTGTGTGAACCTAGTCCCATATAAGTACTCCCTAACCCCAAGTGAGTTACCCTAGCCCCTTTATAAGTACTCTCTGTCCCTAAGTGAGTTACCCTAATCCCATATAAGTACTCCCTGATTCCAAATGAGTTACCCTAGCCCCTTTATAAGTACACACTGACCCCAAGACTGTTACCCTACTCACACATAAGTACTCCGTGACCCAAAGTGTGTGAACCTAGTCCCATATAAGTACTCCCTGACCCCAAGTGAGTTACTTTAGCTCCTTTATAAGTACTCCCTGACCCCAAGTGAGTTACTTTAGCTCCTATATAAGTACTCCCTGACCCAGAGTGAGTTACTTTAGCTCCTATATAAGTACTCCCTGACCCCAATTGAGTTACCCTAGTCCCATTTAAGTACTCCCTGACCCCAAGTGTGCTACCCTAGTCCCATATAAGTACTCCGTGACCCAAAGTGTTTGACCCTAGTCCCATATAAGTACTCCCTGATCCCAAGTGAGTTACCCTGGTCCCATATAAGTACACCCGGTCCCCAAGTGAGTTACCCTAGTCCCATATAAGGACTCCCTGAACCCAAGTGAGTTACCCTAGTCCCATATAAGTACTCCCTGTCCCTAAGTGAGTTACCCTAGTCCCTTATAAGTACTCCCTGACCCCAAGTGAGGTACCCTAGTCCCATATAAGTACTCCCTGACCCCAAGTGAGTTACCCTAGTCCCCTATAAGTACTCCCTGCCCCGAATGAGTTACCCTAGTCCCATATAAGTACTCCCTGACCCCAAGTGAGTTACTTTAGCTCCTATATAAGTACTCCCTGACCCCAAGTGAGTTACTTTAGCTTCTATATAAGTACTCCCTGACCCAGAGTGAGTTACTTTAGCTCCTATATAAGTACTCCCTGACCCCAATTGAGTTACCCTAGTCCCATTTAAGTACTCCCTGACCCCAAGTGTGCTACCCTAGTCCCATATAAGTACTCCGTGACCCAAAGTGTTTGACCCTAGTCCCATATAAGTACTCCCTGATCCCAAGTGAGTTACCCTAGTCCCATATAAGTACACCCGGTCCCCAAGTGAGTTACCCTAGTCCCATATAAGGACTCCCTGACCCCAAGTGAGTTACCCTAGTCCCATATAAGTACTCCCTGACCCCAAGTGAGTTACCCTAATCCCATATAAGTACTCCCTGCCCCCAAGTGAGTTACCCTAGTCCCAAATAAGTACTCCATGACCCCAAGCGAGTTACCCTAGTCCCATATAAGTACTCCCTGAACCCAAGTGAGTTACCCTAGTCCCATATAAGTACACCCTGACCCCAAGTGGGTTACCCTAGTCCCATATAAGTACTCCCTGACACCAAATAAGTTACCCTAGCTTCTTTATAAGTACACCCTGACCTCATGTGTGTTACCCTAGTCCCATATAAGTACTCCCTGCCCCGAATGAGTTACCCTAGCCCCTTTATAATTACACCCTGACCCCAAGTGTGTTACCCTAGTCCCATATAAGTACTCCCTGACACCAAATGAGTTACCCTAGCCCCTTTATAAGTACTCCCTGACCACAAGTGAGTTACCCTAGCCCCTTTATAAGTACTCCATGTCCCCAAGTGAGTTACCCTAGCCCCTTTATAAGTACTCTCTGTCCCTAAGTGAGTTACCCTAGTCCCATATAAGTACTCCCTGATTCCAAATGAGTTACCCTAGCCCCTTTATAAGTACACACTGACCCCAAGACTGTTACCCTACTCACACATAAGTACTCCGTGAACCAAAGTGTGTGAACCTAGTCCCATATAAGTATTCCCTGATCCCAAGTGAGTTACCCTAGTCCCATATAAGTACTCCCTGTCCCCAAGTGAGTTACCCTGGTCCCTTATAAGTACTTCCTGACCCCAAGTGAGGTACCCTAATCCCATATAAGTACTCCCTGACCCCAAGTGAGTTACCCTAATCCCATATAAGTACTCCCTGCCCCCAAGTGAGTTACCCTAGTCCCAAATAAGTACTCCATGACCCCAAGCGAGTTACCCTAGTCCCATATAAGTACTCCCTGAACCCAAGTGAGTTACCCTAGTCCCATATAAGTACACCCTGACCCCAAGTGGGTTACCCTAGTCCCATATAAGTACTCCCTGACACCAAATAAGTTACCCTAGCTTCTTTATAAGTACACCCTGACCTCATGTGTGTTACCCTAGTCCCATATAAGTACTCCCTTCCCCGAATGAGTTACCCTAGTCCCATATAAGTACTCCCTGACCCCAAGTGAGTTACTTTAGCTCCTTTATAAGTACTCCCTGACCCCAAGTGAGTTACTTTAGCTCCTATATAAGTACTCCCTGACCCAGAGTGAGTTACTTTAGCTCCTATATAAGTACTCCCTGACCCCAATTGAGTTACCCTAGTCCCATTTAAGTACTCCCTGACCCCAAGTGTGCTACCCTAGTCCCATATAAGTACTCCGTGACCCAAAGTGTTTGACCCTAGTCCCATATAAGTACTCCCTGATCCCAAGTGAGTTACCCTGGTCCCATATAAGTACACCCGGTCCCCAAGTGAGTTACCCTAGTCCCATATAAGGACTCCCTGAACCCAAGTGAGTTACCCTAGTCCCATATAAGTACTCCCTGTCCCTAAGTGAGTTACCCTAGTCCCTTATAAGTACTCCCTGACCCCAAGTGAGGTACCCTAGTCCCATATAAGTACTCCCTGACCCCAAGTGAGTTACCCTAGTCCCCTATAAGTACTCCCTGCCCCGAATGAGTTACCCTAGTCCCATATAAGTACTCCCTGACCCCAAGTGAGTTACTTTAGCTCCTATATAAGTACTCCCTGACCCCAAGTGAGTTACTTTAGCTTCTATATAAGTACTCCCTGACCCAGAGTGAGTTACTTTAGCTCCTATATAAGTACTCCCTGACCCCAATTGAGTTACCCTAGTCCCATTTAAGTACTCCCTGACCCCAAGTGTGCTACCCTAGTCCCATATAAGTACTCCGTGACCCAAAGTGTTTGACCCTAGTCCCATATAAGTACTCCCTGATCCCAAGTGAGTTACCCTAGTCCCATATAAGTACACCCGGTCCCCAAGTGAGTTACCCTAGTCCCATATAAGGACTCCCTGACCCCAAGTGAGTTACCCTAGTCCCATATAAGTACTCCCTGACCCCAAGTGAGTTACCCTAATCCCATATAAGTACTCCCTGCCCCCAAGTGAGTTACCCTAGTCCCAAATAAGTACTCCATGACCCCAAGCGAGTTACCCTAGTCCCATATAAGTACTCCCTGAACCCAAGTGAGTTACCCTAGTCCCATATAAGTACACCCTGACCCCAAGTGGGTTACCCTAGTCCCATATAAGTACTCCCTGACACCAAATAAGTTACCCTAGCTTCTTTATAAGTACACCCTGACCTCATGTGTGTTACCCTAGTCACATATAAGTACTCCCTGCCCCGAATGAGTTACCCTAGCCCCTTTATAATTACACCCTGACCCCAAGTGTGTTACCCTAGTCCCATATAAGTACTCCCTGACACCAAATGAGTTACCCTAGCCCCTTTATAAGTACTCCCTGACCACAAGTGAGTTACCCTAGCCCCTTTATAAGTACTCCATGTCCCCAAGTGAGTTACCCTAGCCCCTTTATAAGTACTCTCTGTCCCTAAGTGAGTTACCCTAGTCCCATATAAGTACTCCCTGATTCCAAATGAGTTACCCTAGCCCCTTTATAAGTACACACTGACCCCAAGACTGTTACCCTACTCACACATAAGTACTCCGTGAACCAAAGTGTGTGAACCTAGTCCCATATAAGTACTCCCTGATCCCAAGTGAGTTACCCTAGTCCCATATAAGTACTCCCTGTCCCCAAGTGAGTTACCCTGGTCCCTTATAAGTACTTCCTGACCCCAAGTGAGGTACCCTAATCCCATATAAGTACTCCCTGACCCCAAGTGAGTTACCCTAATCCCATATAAGTACTCCCTGCCCCCAAGTGAGTTACCCTAGTCCCAAATAAGTACTCCATGACCCCAAGCGAGTTACCCTAGTCCCATATAAGTACTCCCTGAACCCAAGTGAGTTACCCTAGTCCCATATAAGTACACCCTGACCCCAAGTGGGTTACCCTAGTCCCATATAAGTACTCCCTGACACCAAATAAGTTACCCTAGCTTCTTTATAAGTACACCCTGACCTCATGTGTGTTACCCTAGTCCCATATAAGTACTCCCTTCCCCGAATGAGTTACCCTAGTCCCATATAAGTACTCCCTGACCCCAAGTGAGTTACTTTAGCGCCTATATAAGTACTCCCTGACCCAGAGTGAGTTACTTTAGCTCCTATATAAGTACTCCCTGACCCCAATTGAGTTACCCTAGTCCCATTTAAGTACTCCCTGACCCCAAGTGTGCTACCCTAGTCCCATATAAGTACTCCGTGACCCAAAGTGTTTGACCCTAGTCCCATATAAGTACTCCCTGATCCCAAGTGAGTTACCCTAGTCCCATATAAGTACACCCGGTCCCCAAGTGAGTTACCCTAGTCCCATATAAGGACTCCCTGACCCCAAGTGAGTTACCCTAGTCCCATATAAGTACTCCCTGACCCCAAGTGAGTTACCCTAGCCCCTTTATAAGTACTCCCTGTCCCCAAGTGAGTTACCCTAGTCCCATATAAGTACTCCCTAATCCCAAGTGAGTTACCCTAGCCCCTTTATAAGTACAGCCTGGCCCCAAGTGTGTTACCCTAGTCCCATATAAGTACTCCGTGACCCAAAGTGTGTGAACCTAGTCCCATGTAAGTACTCCCTGACCCCAAGTGAGTTACCCTAATCCCATATAAGTAATCCCTGATCCCAAATGATTTACCCTAGCCCCTTTATAAGTACTCCCTGACCCCAAGTGAGTTACCCTAGTCCCAAATAAGTACACCCTGACTCCAAGTGAGTTACCCTAGTCCCATATAAGTACTCCCTGACCCCAAGTGAGTTACCCTGGTCCCATATAAGTACTCCCTGCCCCGAATGAGTTACCCTAGTCCCACATAAGTACTACCTGACCCCAAGTGAGTTACTTTAGCTCCTATATAAGTACTCCCTGACCCCAATTGAGTTAACCTAGTCCCATATAAGTACTCCCTGATCCCAAGTGAGTTACCCTTGCCCCTTTATAAGTACTCCCTGACCCCAAGTGAGGTACCCTAGTCCCATATAAGTACTCCTTGACCCCAAGGAGTTACCCTAATCCCATATAAGTACTCCCTGCCCCCAAGTGAGTTACCCTAGTCCCAAATAAGTACTCCATGACCCCAAGCGAGTTACCCTAGTCCCATATAAGTACTCCCTGACCACAAGTGAGTTACCCTAGTCCCATATAAGTACACCCTGACCCCAAGTGGGTTACCCTAGTCCCATATAAGTACTCCCTGACACCAAATGAGTTACCCTAGCCCCTTTATAAGTACTCCCTGACCACAAGTGAGTTACCCTAGCCCCTTTATAAGTACTCCATGTCCCCAAGTGTGTTACCCTAGCCCCTTTATAAGTACTCTCTGTCCCTAAGTGAGTTACCCTAGTCCCATATAAGTACTCCCTGATTCCAAATGAGTTACCCTAGCCCCTTTATAAGTACACACTGACCCCAAGACTGTTACCCTACTCACACATAAGTACTCCGTGAACCAAAGTGTGTGAACCTAGTCCCATATAAGTACTCCCTGACCCCAAGTGAGTTACCCTAGTCCCATATAAGTACTCCCTGTCCCCAAGTGAGTTACCCTAGTCCCTTATAAGTACTCCCTGACCCCAAGTGAGGTACCCTAGTCCCATATAAGTACTCCCTGACCCCAAGTGAGTTACCCTAGTCCCATATAAGTACTCCCTTCCCCGAATGAGTTACCCTAGTCCTATATAAGTACTCCCTGACCCCAAGTGAGTTACTTTAGCTCCTATATAAGTACTCCCTGACCCCAAGTGAGTTACTTTAGCTCCTATATAAGTACTCCCTGACCCAGAGTGAGTTACTTTAGCTCCTATATAAGTACTCCCTGACCCCAATTGAGTTACCCTAGTCCCATTTAAGTACTCCCTGACCCCAAGTGTGCTACCCTAATCCCATATAAGTACTCCGTGACCCAAAGTGTTTGACCCTAGTCCCATATAAGTACTCCCTGATCCCAAGTGAGTTACCCTAGTCCCATATAAGTACACCCGGTCCCCAAGTGAGTTACCCTAGTCCCATATAAGGACTCCCTGACCCCAAGTGAGTTACCCTAGTCCCATATAAGTACTCCCTGACCCCAAGTGAGTTACCCTAGCCCCTTTATAAGTACTCCCTGTCCCCAAGTGAGTTACCCTAGTCCCATATAAGTACTCCCTAATCCCAAGTGAGTTACCCTAGCCCCTTTATAAGTACACCCTGGCCCCAAGTGTGTTACCCTAGTCCCATATAAGTACTCCGTGACCCAAAGTGTGTGAACCTAGTCCCATGTAAGTACTCCCTGACCCCAAGTGAGTTACCCTAATCCCATATAAGTAATCCCTGATCCCAAATGATTTACCCTAGCCCCTTTATAAGTACTCCCTGACCCCAAGTGAGTTACCCTAGTCCCAAATAAGTACACCCTGACCCCAAGTGAGTTACCCTTGTCCCATATAAGTACTCCCTGACCCCAAGTGAGTTACCCTGGTCCCATATAAGTACTCCCTGCCCCGAATGAGTTACCCTAGTCCCACATAAGTACTCCCTGACCCCAAGTGAGTTACCCTAGCCCCTTTATAAGTACTCTCTGTCCCTAAGTGAGTTACCCTAGTCCCATATAAGTACTCCCTGATTCCAAATGAGTTACCCTAGCCCCTTTATAAGTACACACTGACCCCAAGACTGTTACCCTACTCACACATAAGTAATCCTTGACCCAAAGTGTGTGAACCTAGTCCCATATAAGTACTCCCTGACCCCTAGTGAGTTACCCTAGTCCCATATAAGTACTCCCTGTCCCCAAGTGAGTTACCCTAGTCCCTTATAAGTACTCCCTGACCCCAAGTGAGGTACCCTAGTCCCATATAAGTACTCCCTGACCCCAAGTGAGTTACCCTAGTCCCATATAAGTACTCCCTGCCCCGAATGAGTTACCCTAGTCCCATATAAGTACTCCCTGACCCCAAGTGAGTTACTTTAGCTCCTATATAAGTACTCCCTGACCCCAATTGAGTTACCCTAGTCCCATTTAAGTACTCCCTGATCCCAAGTGAGATACCCTAGCCCCTTTATAAGTACTGCCTGACCACAAGTGAGTTACCCTAGCCCCTTTAAAAGTACTCCATGTCCCCAAGTGAGTTACCCTAGCCCCTTTATAAGTACTCTCTGTCCCTAAGTGAGTTACCCTAGTCCCATATAAGTACTCCCTGATTCCAAATGAGTTACCCTAGCCCCTTTATAAGTACACACTGACCCCAAGACTGTTACCCTACTCACACATAAGTACTCCGTGACCCAAAGTGTGTGAACCTAGTCCCATATAAGTACTCCCTGACCCCAAGTGAGTTACCCTAGTCCCATATAAGTACTCCCTGTCCCCAAGTGAGGTACCCTAGTCCCATATAAGTACTCCCTGCCCCGAATGAGTTACCCTAGTACCATATAAGTACTCCCTGACCCCAAGTGAGTTACCCTAGCCCCTTTATAAGTACACCCTGACCCCAAGTGTGTTACCCTAGTCCCATATAAGTACTCCGTGACCCAAAGAGTGTTACCCTAGTCCCATATAAGTACTCCCTGACCCCAAGTGAGTTACCCTAGTCCCATATAAGTACTCCCTGATCCCAAGTGAGTTACCCTAGCCCCTTTATAAGTACACATTGACCCCAAGTCTGTTACCCTACTCACATATAAGTACTCCGTGACCCAAAGTGTGTGATCCTAGTCCCATATAAGTACTCCCTGACACCAAGTGAGTTACCCTAGTCCCATATAAGTACTCCATGTCCCCAAGTGAGTTACCCTAGTCCCATATAAGTATTCCCTGACCCCAAGTGATGTACCCTAGTCTAATATAAGTACTCCCTGATCCCAAGTGAGTTACCCTAGCCCCTTTATAAGTACACCCTGACCCCATGTGTGCTACCCTAGTCCCATATAAGTACTCCGTGACCCAAAAATGTGTAACTCTAGTCCCATATAAGTACTCCCTTACCCCAAGTGAGTTACCCTAGTCCCATATAAGTACCTCCTGCCGCCAAGTGAGTTACCCTAGTCCCAAATAAGTACTCCCTGACCCCAAGTGAGTTACCCTAGTCCCATATAAGTACTCCCTGCCCCGAATGAGTTACCCTAGTACCATATAAGTACTCCCTGATCCCAAGTGAGTTACCCTAGCCCCTTTATAAGTACACCCTGACCTCATGTGTGTTACCCTAGTCCCATATAAGTACTCTCTGCCCCGAATGAGTTACGCTAGCCCCTTTATAAGTACACCCTGACCCCAAGTGTGTTACCCTAGTCCCAAATAAGTACTCCCTGACCCCAAGTGAGTTACCCTAGTCCCATATAAGTACTCCCTGTCCCCAAGTGAGTTACCCTAGTCCCATATAAGTACTCCCTGACCCAAGTGAGGTACCCTAGTCCCATATAAGTACTCCCTGACCCCAAGTGAGTTACCCTAGTCCCATATAAGTACTCCCTACCCCGAATGAGTTACCCTAGCGCCTTTATAAGTACACCCTAACCCCAAGTGTGATACCCTTGTTCCATATAAGTACTCAGTGACCCAAAGTGGGTTACCCTAGTCCCATATAAGTACTCCCTGACACCAAATGAGTTACCCTAGCCCCTTTATAAGTACACCCTGACCCCATGTGTGTTACCCTAGTCCCATATAAGTACTCCGTGACCCAAAGTGTGTGACCCTAGTCCCATATAAGTACTCCCTGACCCCAAGTGAGTTACCCTAGTCCCATATAAGTACTCCCTGAACCCAAATGAGTTACCCTAGTCCCATATAAGTACTCCCTGACCCCTTGTGAGTTACTTTAGCTACTATATAACTACTCCCTGACCCCAAGTGAGTTACCCTAGTCCCATATAAGTACTCCCTGATCCCAAGTGAGTTACCCTAGCCCGTTTATCAGTACACCCTGACCCCAAGTGTGTTACCCTAGTCCCATATAAGTACTCCGTGACCCAAAGAGTGTTACCCTAGTCCCATGTAAGTACTCCCTGACCCCAAGTGAGTTACTTTAGCTCCTATGTAAGTACTCCCTGACCCAGAGTGAGTTACTTTAGCTCCTATATAAGTACTCCCTGACCCCAATTGAGTTACCCTAGTCCCATTTAAGTACTCCCTGACCCCAAGTGTGCTACCCTAGTCCCATATAAGTACACCCTGACCCCAAGTGGGTTACCCTAGTCCCATATATGTACTCCCTGCCCCGAATGAGTTACCCTAGCCCCATTATAATTACACCCTGACCCCAAGTGTGTTACCCTAGTCCCATATAAGTACTCCCTGACACCAAATGAGTTACCCTAGCCCCTTTATAAGTACTCCCTGACCACAAGTGAGTTACCCTAGCCCCTTTATAAGTACTCCATGTCCCCAAGTGAGTTACCCTAACCCCTTTATAAGTACTCTCTGTCCCTAAGTGAGTTACCCTAGTCCCATATAAGTACTCCCTGATTCCAAGTGAGTTACCCTAGCCCCTTTATAAGTACACACTGACCCCAAGTCTGTTACCCTACTCACACATAAGTACTCCGTGACCCAATGTGTGTGAACCTAGTCCCATAAAAGTACTCCCTGACCCCAAGTGAGTTACCCTAGTCCCTTATAAGTACTCCCTGACCCCAAGTGAGGTACCCTAGTCCCATATAAGTACTCCCTGACCCCAAGTGAATTACCCTAGTCCCATATAAGTACTCCCTGCCCCCAAGTGAGTTACCCTAGTCCCCTATAAGTACTCCCTGACCCCAAGTGAGGTACCCTAGTCCCATATAAGTACTCCCTGACCTCAAGTGTGTTACCCTAGTCCCAAATAAGTACTCCCTGCCCCGAATGAGTTACACTAGCCCCTTTATAAGTACACCCTGACCCCAACTGCGTTACCCTAGTCCCATAAGAGTACTCCCTGACCCCAAGTGAGTTAACCTAGTCCCATATAAGTACTCCCTGACCCCAAGTGAGTTACCCTTGCGCCTTTATAAGTACTCCCTGTCCCTAAGTGAGTTAGCCTAGTCCCATATAAGTACTCCCTGACCCCAAGTGAGGTACCCTAGTCCCATATAAGTACTCCCTGACCCCAAGTGAGTTACCCTAGTCCCATATAAGTACTCCCTGCCCCGAATGAGTTACACTAGCCCCTTTATAAGTACTCCCTGACCCCAAGTGAGTTAACCTAGTCCCATATAAGTACTCCCTGGCCGCAAGTGAGTTACCCTAGTCCCATATATGTACTGCCTGACCCCAAGTGAGTTACCCTAGTCCCATATAAGTACTCCCTGACCCCAAGTTAGTTACCCTAGCCTCTTTATAAGTACTCCCTGTCCCCAAGTGAGTTACCCTAGTCCGTTATAAGTACTCCCTGACCCCAAGTGAGGTACCCTAGTCCCATATAAGTACTCCCTGACCCCAAGTGAGTTACCCTAGTCCCAAACAAGTTCTCCCTGACCCCAAGTGAGTTACCCTAGTCCCATATAAGTACTCCCTGACCCCAAGTGAGTTACCCTAGTCCCATATAAGTACTCCCTGCCCCGAATGAGTTACCCTTTTTTTTTTTTTTTTTTTTTTTTTTTTCGACGCTTTGCGAGGTAGGGGGAAACTTTTTAAAGCCTTACGGCTTGTTAAGTACCTCCGGCGGCCGATGTTTTGGCCAGAGGTTATGTGGGATTCTAACCCACCAAAACCCCCTGCCTGCCCCCCTTTTTTTTTTTTTTTTTTTTTTTTTTTCCGACGCTTTGCGAGGCAGGGGGAAACTTCTTAAAGCCTTACGGCTTGTTAAGTACCTCTGGCGGCCGATGTTTTGGCCAGAGGTTATGTGGGATTCTAACCCACCAAAACCCCCTACCTGCCCCCCTACCCGGTACCAAGCATAGCTTTTAACATCAGGTAGGAGGGTATACGCTCTACTCTACGACCGTATGCGGTCATCCACAGACAAACAAAAACCCCAGAGTCTACCCCACCCCAGAGGAGAGAGCAGCAGACTCCTCAGCTCGGACTCTACTGTCCTTGGAGGTGAGGACCCTAACCGAGAAGCTGGAAAATGCATTCCAAGCTCTCGGCGTACTCGTAACATGGGAGACAGGGGTCTCCACCTCCAACGAGGGCACACCTAAAGCATCACAGAGTTCTGTTCTTTCGCATTCCCACAGGAGACACCACAACAGCGTGTGCTCCGCCGTATCCGCGACCGGATTCGGGGAGCACCAGCAGTCGGGAGTCGCCCTGCGGCCCACCCTCGCGCGATGACTCATGAAACTACCATGCCCCAGGAGCATCTGGGAAACATGGTAGTTCAAGCTTCTACAATTAGCAGCCAGCCAGGACCGGATGTCCGGGATGAGGCGGTGGGTCCACCTACCCCGACCATCCGAGTCCCATGCTGCCTGCCATCTCTCTACTAAATTAGCCCTCGCCAATCTCCGCGCTTCGGCCACGCTAGCCGAGGAGCCACCCGCACGCGACGCATCGTACACCTCCCTGCGCTCCAAAGCTAAAAGATGGGCCGGTGGTATGCCCGAGATTACTAATAGCGCACAGGACGAAGCCGTACTACACGCGCGGGAAACCCTCAGCGCCATGACCCTCTGCGCGCAGATTAGGGACCTCGCAATGGTTGGGCGAGAGGCAGCCTCAGCCCAGCAAGGCGCCCCGTAAAGAAGAATGCTGTGCACTAAATTCGTGTACAACATCCTTCCCGAGACCCCCGACCCACCCACGTTCGGCAATAAGCTACTCAACGCCCACCCAGCCTTTTTGGCTTTTCCCACCATGCAATCAATGTGAAACTTGAAGGAAAGACGACGATCCAACCACACACCGAGGTATTTCGCCCGCGGGGAGACGGAAACCGTCTCGCCCCCGACCGATAACCGCGGAGCCCGATCAGACCGCCTCCTAGAGAAGAAAACAGCCTTCGATTTGGAGACGTTCACCTCCAGGTTCCTACCCTCAAGCCACAGAACGATACGCGACAAAGCCCTGTTAGCCTTCAACTGCAAGGATCCGACGCTTCCCGCAGACACACACAATGCCGTATCGTCCGCGTAACAAGTCAACGTGCAGCCCTCCGGGAGACTCAACCGCAGCAGACCGTCGAAACAAATGTTCCACAGGAGAGGTCCTAAGAGCGATCCCTGCGGAACACCCGCCCCAACGCGCCACTGCCGTCCAGCGCACTCAATGACCCGGTCCCCCAGGTAACTGCGGACTATATCCACAATCACCCCCGGGACCGCGCCGTTGGCGGCCAGGGCCTCCAAGATGGCCGCATGCGACACAGAATTGAACGCGTTCTTAATGTCGAGAAGGATTACGGCCACGCGTTTGCTCCGGTACACAGACCCCCGAAGGGCGATCCGAATAAAATTCTGGACAGCCGATACGGCATCCATGGTACTTCTACCAGGACGGAACCCGTATTGACCGTCCGCGAGAGGTGCGACCCCCTCATAAACCTCCGTAAGACGAGCGACAACTACCCTCTCGAACAACTTCCCCACCACCGGTAGGAGAGATATGGGTCTGAAGCCCCCGATCCCTTTCGGGATTCCGAATGAGTTACCCTAGTCCCATATAAGTACTCCCTGACCCCAAGTGTGTTACCCTAGTCCCATATAAGTACTCCGTGACCCAAAGTGTGTTACCCTAGTCCCATATAAGTACTCCCTTACCCCAAGTGAGTTACCCTAGTCTCATATAAGTACTCCCTGACCCCAAGTGAGTTACCCTTGCCCATTTATAAGTACTCCCTGTCCCTAAGTGAGTTACCCTAGTCCCATATAAGTACTCCCTGACCCCAAGTGAGGTACCCTAGTCCCATATAAGTACTACCTGACCCCAAATGAGTTACCCTAGCCCCTTTATAAGTACTCCCTGCACCCAAGTGAGTTACCCTAGTCCCAAATAAGTACTCCGTGACCCAAAGTGTGTTACCCTAGTCCCAAATAAGTACACCCGGTCCACAAGTGAGTTACCCTAGTCCCATATAAGGACTCCCTGACCCCAAGTGAGTTACCCTAGTCCCATATAAGTACTCCCTGCCCCCAAGTGAGTTACCCTAGTCCCAAATAAGTACTCCCTAACCCCAAGTGAGTTACCCTAGTCCCATATAAGTACTCCCTGCCCCCAAGTGAGTTACCCTAGTCCCAAATAAGTACTCCCTGACCCCAAGTGAGTTACCCTAGTCCCATATAAGTACTCCCTGCCCCCAAGTGAGTTACCCTAGTCCCAAATAAGTACTCCCTGACCCCAAGTGAGTTACCCTAGTCCCATATAAGTACTCCCTGACCCCAACTAAGTTACCCTAGTCCCATATAAGTACACCCTGACCCCAAGTGGGTTACCCTAGTCCCATATATGTACTCCCTGCCCCGAATGAGTTACCCTAGCCCCATTATAATTACACCCTGACCCCAAGTGTGTTACCCTAGTCCCATATAAGTACTCCCTGACACCAAATGAGTTACCCTAGCCCCTTTATAAGTACTCCCTGACCACAAGTGAGTTACCCTAGCCCCTTTATAAGTACTCCATGTCCCCAAGTGAGTTACCCTAACCCCTTTATAAGTACTCTCTGTCCCTAAGTGAGTTACCCTAGTCCCATATAAGTACTCCCTGATTCCAAGTGAGTTACCCTAGCCCCTTTATAAGTACACACTGACCCCAAGTCTGTTACCCTACTCACACATAAGTACTCCGTGACCCAATGTGTGTGAACCTAGTCCCATAAAAGTACTCCCTGACCCCAAGTGAGTTACCCTAGTCCCTTATAAGTACTCCCTGACCCCAAGTGAGGTACCCTAGTCCCATATAAGTACTCCCTGACCCCAAGTGAATTACCCTAGTCCCATATAAGTACTCCCTGCCCCCAAGTGAGTTACCCTAGTCCCCTATAAGTACTCCCTGACCCCAAGTGAGGTACCCTAGTCCCATATAAGTACTCCCTGACCTCAAGTGTGTTACCCTAGTCCCAAATAAGTACTCCCTGCCCCGAATGAGTTACACTAGCCCCTTTATAAGTACACCCTGACCCCAACTGCGTTACCCTAGTCCCATAAGAGTACTCCCTGACCCCAAGTGAGTTAACCTAGTCCCATATAAGTACTCCCTGACCCCAAGTGAGTTACCCTTGCGCCTTTATAAGTACTCCCTGTCCCTAAGTGAGTTAGCCTAGTCCCATATAAGTACTCCCTGACCCCAAGTGAGGTACCCTAGTCCCATATAAGTACTCCCTGACCCCAAGTGAGTTACCCTAGTCCCATATAAGTACTCCCTGCCCCGAATGAGTTACACTAGCCCCTTTATAAGTACTCCCTGACCCCAAGTGAGTTAACCTAGTCCCATATAAGTACTCCCTGGCCGCAAGTGAGTTACCCTAGTCCCATATATGTACTGCCTGACCCCAAGTGAGTTACCCTAGTCCCATATAAGTACTCCCTGACCCCAAGTTAGTTACCCTAGCCTCTTTATAAGTACTCCCTGTCCCCAAGTGAGTTACCCTAGTCCGTTATAAGTACTCCCTGACCCCAAGTGAGGTACCCTAGTCCCATATAAGTACTCCCTGACCCCAAGTGAGTTACCCTAGTCCCAAACAAGTTCTCCCTGACCCCAAGTGAGTTACCCTAGTCCCATATAAGTACTCCCTGACCCCAAGTGAGTTACCCTAGTCCCATATAAGTACTCCCTGCCCCGAATGAGTTACCCTTTTTTTTTTTTTTTTTTTTTTTTTTCGACGCTTTGCGAGGTAGGGGGAAACTTTTTAAAGCCTTACGGCTTGTTAAGTACCTCTGGCGGCCGATGTTTTGGCCAGAGGTTATGTGGGATTCTAACCCACCAAAACCCCCTACCTGCCCCCCTACCCGGTACCAAGCATAGCTTATAACATCAGGTAGGAGGGTATACGCTCTACTCTACGACCGTATGCGGTCATCCACAGACAAACAAAAACCCCAGAGTCTACCCCACCCCAGAGGAGAGAGCAGCAGACTCCTCAGCTCGGACTCTACTGTCCTTGGAGGTGAGGACCCTAACCGAGAAGCTGGAAAATGCATTCCAAGCTCTCGGCGTACTCGTAACATGGGAGACAGGGGTCTCCACCTCCAACGAGGGCACACCTAAAGCATCACAGAGTTCTGTTCTTTCGCATTCCCACAGGAGACACCACAACAGCGTGTGCTCCGCCGTATCCGCGACCGGATTCGGGGAGCACCAGCAGTCGGGAGTCGCCCTGCGGCCCACCCTCGCGCGATGACTCATGAAACTACCATGCCCCAGGAGCATCTGGGAAACATGGTAGTTCAAGCTTCTACAATTAGCAGCCAGCCAGGACCGGATGTCCGGGATGAGGCGGTGGGTCCACCTACCCCGACCATCCGAGTCCCATGCTGCCTGCCATCTCTCTACTAAATTAGCCCTCGCCAATCTCCGCGCTTCGGCCACGCCAGCCGAGGAGCCACCCGCACGCGACGCATCGTACACCTCCCTGCGCTCCAAAGCTAAAAGATGGGCCGGTGGTATGCCCGAGATTACTAATAGCGCACAGGACGAAGCCGTACGACACGCGCGGGAAACCCTCAGCGCCATGACCCTCTGCGCGGAGATTAGGGACCTCGCAATGGTTGGGCGAGAGGCAGCCTCAGCCCAGCAAGGCGCCCCGTAAAGAAGAATGCTGTGCACTAAATTCGTGTACAACATCCTTCCCGAGACCCCCGACCCACCCACGTTCGGCAATAAGCTACTCAACGCCCACCCAGCCTTTTTGGCTTTTCCCACCATGCAATCAATGTGAAACTTGAAGGAAAGACGACGATCCAACCACACACCGAGGTATTTCGCCCGCGGGGAGACGGAAACCGTCTCGCCCCCGACCGATAACCGCGGAGCCCGATCAGACCGCCTCCTAGAGAAGAAAACAGCCTTCGATTTGGAGACGTTCACCTCCAGGTTCCTACCCTCAAGCCACAGAACGATACGCGACAAAGCCCTGTTAGCCTTCAACTGCAAGGATCCGACGCTTCCCGCAGACACACACAATGCCGTATCGTCCGCGTAACAAGTCAACGTGCAGCCCTCCGGGAGACTCAACCGCAGCAGACCGTCGAAACAAATGTTCCACAGGAGAGGTCCTAAGAGCGATCCCTGCGGAACACCCGCCCCAACGCGCCACTGCCGTCCAGCGCACTCAATGACCCGGTCCCCCAGGTAACTGCGGACTATATCCACAATCACCCCCGGGACCGCGCCGTTGGCGGCCAGGGCCTCCAAGATGGCCGCATGCGACACAGAATTGAACGCGTTCTTAATGTCGAGAAGGATTACGGCCACGCGTTTGCTCCGGTACACAGACCCCCGAAGGGCGATCCGAATAAAATTCTGGACAGCCGATACGGCATCCATGGTACTTCTACCAGGACGGAACCCGTATTGACCGTCCGCGAGAGGTGCGACCCCCTCATAAACCTCCGTAAGACGAGCGACAACTACCCTCTCGAACAACTTCCCCACCACCGGTAGGAGAGATATGGGTCTGAAGCCCCCGATCCCTTTCGGGATTCCGAATGAGTTACCCTAGTCCCATATAAGTACTCCCTGACCCCAAGTGTGTTACCCTAGTCCCATATAAGTACTCCGTGACCCAAAGTGTGTTACCCTAGTCCCATATAAGTACTCCCTTACCCCAAGTGAGTTACCCTAGTCTCATATAAGTACTCCCTGACCCCAAGTGAGTTACCCTTGCCCATTTATAAGTACTCCCTGTCCCTAAGTGAGTTACCCTAGTCCCATATAAGTACTCCCTGACCCCAAGTGAGGTACCCTAGTCCCATATAAGTACTCCCTGACCCCAAGTGGGTTACCCTAGTCCCATATAAGTACTCCCTGCACCCAAGTGAGTTACCCTAGTCCCAAATAAGTACTCCGTGACCCAAAGTGTGTTACGCTAGTCCCAAATAAGTACACCCGGTCCCCAAGTGAGTTACCCTAGTCCCATATAAGGACTCCCTGACCCCAAGTGAGTTACCCTAGTCCCATATAAGTACTCCCTGACCCCAAGTGAGTTACCCTAGTCCCATATAAGTACTCCCTGACCCCAAGTGAGTTACCCTAGCCCCTTTATAAGTACTCCCTGTCCCCAAGTGAGTTACTTTAGCTCCTATATAAGTACTCCCTGACCCAGAGTGAGTTACTTTAGCTCCTATGTAAGTACTCCCTGACCCCAATTGAGTTACCCTAGTCCCATTTAAGTACTCCCTGACCCCAAGTGTGCTACCCTAGTCCCATATAAGTACTCCGTGACCCAAAGTGTTTGACCCTAGTCCCATATAAGTATTCCCTGACCCCAAGTGAGTTACCCTAGTCCCATATAAGTACACCCGGTCCCCAAGTGAGTTACCCTAGTCCCATATAAGGACTCCCTGACCCCAAGTGAGTTACCCTAGTCCCAAATAAGTACTCCCTGACCCCAAGTGAGTTACTTTAGCTCCTATATAAGTACTCCCTGACCCAGAGTGAGTTACCCTAGTCCCATATAAGTACTCCCTAATCCCAAGTGAGTTACCCTAGCCCCTTTATAAGTACACCCTGGCCCCAAGTGTGTTACCCTAGTCCCATATAAGTACTCCGTGACCCAAAGTGTGTGAACCTAGTCCCATGTAAGTACTCCCTGACCCCAAGTGAGTTACCCTAATCCCATATAAGTAATCCCTGACCCCAAATGATTTACCCTAGCCCCTTTATAAGTACTCCCTGACCCCAAGTGAGTTACCCTAGTCCCAAATAAGTACTCCCTCACCCCAAGTGAGTTACCCTAGTCCCATATAAGTACTCCCTGACCCCAAGTGAGTTACCCTGGTCCCATATAAGTACTCCCTGCCCCGAATGAGTTACCCTAGTCCCATATAAGTACTCCCTGACCCCAAGTGAGTTACTTTAGCTCCTATGTAAGTACTCCCTGACCCAGAGTGAGTTACTTTAGCTCCTATATAAGTACTCCCTGACCCCAATTGAGTTACCCTAGTCCCATTTAAGTACTCCCTGACCCCAAGTGTGCTACCCTAGTCCCATATAAGTACTCCGTGACCCAAAGTGTTTGACCCTAGTCCCCTATAAGTACTCCCTGTCCCCAAGTGAGTTACTTTAGCTCCTATATAAGTACTCCCTGACCCAGAGTGAGTTACTTTAGCTCCTATGTAAGTACTCCCTGACCCCAATTGAGTTACCCTAGTCCCATTTAAGTACTCCCTGACCCCAAGTGTGCTACCCTAGTCCCATATAAGTAATCCGTGACCCAAAGTGTTTGACCCTAGTCCCATATAAGGACTCCCTGACCCCAAGTGAGTTACCCTAGTCCCATATAAGTACTCCCTGACCCCAAGTGAGTTACTTTAGCTCCTATATAAGTACTCCCTGACCCAGAGTGAGTTACTTTAGCTCCTATATAAGTACTCCCTGACCCCAATTGAGTTACCCTAGTCCCATTTAAGTACTCCCTGACCCCAAGTGTGCTACCCTAGTCCCATATAAGTACTCCGTGACCCAAAGTGTTTGACCCTAGTCCCATATAAGTACTCCCTGAACCCAAGTGAGTTACCCTAGTCCCATATAAGTACACCCGGTCCCCAAGTGAGTTACCCTAGTCCCATATAAGGACTCCCTGACCCCAAGTGAGTTACCCTAGTCCCATATAAGTACTCCCTGACCCCAAGTGAGTTACCCTAGCCCCTTTATAAGTACACCCTGGCCCCAAGTGTGTTACCCTAGTCCCATATAAGTACTCCGTGACCCAAAGTGTGTGAACCTAGTCCCATGTAAGTACTCCCTGACCCCAAGTGAGTTACCCTAATCCCATATAAGTAATCCCTGACCCCAAATGATTTACCCTAGCCCCTTTATAAGTACTCCCTGACCCCAAGTGAGTTACCCTAGTCCCAAATAAGTACTCCCTGACCCCAAGTGAGTTACCCTAGTCCCATATAAGTACTCCCTGACCCCAAGTGAGTTACCCTGGTCCCATATAAGTACTCCCTGCCCCGAATGAGTTACCCTATTCCCATATAAGTACTCCCTGACCCCAAGTGAGTTACTTTAGCTCCTATATAAGTACTCCCTGACCCCAATTGAGTTAACCTAGTCCCATATAAGTACTCCCTGATCCCAAGTGAGTTACCCTTGCCCCTTTATAAGTACTCCCTGACCCCAATTGAGGTACCCTAGTCCCATATAAGTACTCCCTGACCTCAAGTGAGTTACCCTAATCCCATATAAGTACTCCCTGCCCCCAAGTGAGTTACCCTAGTCCCAAATAAGTACTCCATGACCCCAAGCGAGTTACCCTAGTCCCATATAAGTACTCCCTGACCCCAAGTGAGTTACCCTAGTCCCATATAAGTACACCCTGACCCCAAGTGGGTTACCCTAGTCCCATATAAGTACTCCCTGACACCAAATAAGTTACCCTAGCCCCTTTATAAGTACTCCCTGACCACAAGTGAGTTACCCTAGCCCCTTTATAAGTACTCCATGTCCCCAAGTGAGTTACCCTAGTCCCATATAAGTACTCCCTGACCTCAAGTGAGTTACCCTAATCCCATATAAGTACTCCCTGCCCCCAAGTGAGTTACCCTAGTCCCATATAAGTACTCCCTGACCCCAATTGAGGTACCCTAGTCCCATATAAGTAATCCCTGACCTCAAGTGAGTTACCCTAATCCCATATAAGTACTCCCTGCCCCCAAGTGAGTTACCCTAGTCCCATATAATTACTCCCTGACCCCAAGTGAGTTACCCTAGTCCCATATAAGTACTCCCTGCCCCGAATGAGTTACCCTAGTCCCATATAAGTACTCCCTGACCCCAAGTGAGTTACTTTAGCTCCTATATAAGTACTCCCTGACCCAGAGTGAGTTACTTTAGCTCCTATATAAGTACTCCCTGACCCCAATTGAGTTACCCTAGTCCCATTTAAGTACTCCCTGACCCCAAGTGTGCTACCCTAGTCCCATATAAGTACTCCGTGACCCAAAGTGTTTGACCCTAGTCCCATATAAGTACTCCCTGATCCCAAGTGAGTTACCCTAGTCCCATATAAGTACACCCGGTCCCCAAGTGAGTTACCCTAGTCCCATATAAGGACTCCCTGACCCCAAGTGAGTTACCCTAGTCCCATATAAGTACTCCCTGACCCCAAGTGAGTTACCCTAGCCCCTTTATAAGTACACCCTGGCCCCAAGTGTGTTACCCTAGTCCCATATAAGTACTCCGTGACCCAAAGTGTGTGAACCTAGTCCCATGTAAGTACTCCCTGACCCCAAGTGAGTTACCCTAATCCCATATAAGTAATCCCTGACCCCAAATGATTTACCCTAGCCCCTTTATAAGTACTCCCTGACCCCAAGTGAGTTTCCCTAGTCCCAAATAAGTACTCCCTGACCCCAAGTGAGTTACCCTAGTCCCATATAAGTACTCCCTGACCCCAAGTGAGTTACCCTGGTCCCATATAAGTACTCCCTGCCCCGAATGAGTTACCCTAGTCCCATATAAGTACTCCCTGATCCCAAGTGAGTTACCCTTGCCCCTTTATAAGTACTCCCTGACCCCAATTGAGGTACCCTAGTCCCATATAAGTACTCCCTGACCTCAAGTGAGTTACCCTAGTCCCTTATAAGTACTCCCTTACCACAAGTGAGTTACCCTAGCCCCTTTATAAGTACTCCATGTCCCCAAGTGAGTTACCCTAGTCCTATATAAGTACTCCCTGATCCCAAGTGAGTTACCCTAGTCCCTTATAAGTACTCCCTTACCACAAGTGAGTTACCCTAGCCCCTTTATAAGTACTCCATGTCCCCAAGTGAGTTACCCTAGCCCCTTTATAAGTACTCTCTGTCCCTAAGTGAGTTTCCCTAGTCCCATATAATATAAGTACTCCCTGATTCCAAATGAGTTACCCTAGCCCCTATATAAGTACACACTGACCCCAAGACTGTTACCCTACTCACACATAAGTACTCCGTGACCCAAAGTGTGTGAACCTAGTCCCATATAAGTACTCCCTGACCCCAAGTGAGTTACCCTAGTCCCATATAAGTACTCCCTGTCCCCAAGTGAGGTACCCTAGTCCCATATAAGTACTCCCTGACCCCAAGTGAGTTACCCTAGTCCCATATAAGTACTCCCTGCCCCCCAAGTGAGTTACCCTATTCCCAAATAAGTACTCCCTGACCCCAAGTGAGTTACCCTAGTCCCATATAAGTACTCCCTGACCCCAAGTGAGTTACCCTAGTCCCATATAAGTACTCCCTGCCCCCGAATGAGTTACCCTAGTCCCATATAAGTACTCCCTGACCCCAAGTGAGTTACTTTAGCTCCTATATAAGTACTCCCTGACCCAGAGTGAGTTACTTTAGCTCCTATATAAGTACTCCCTGACCCCAATTGAGTTACCCTAGTCCCCATTTAAGTACTCCCTGATCCCAAGTGAGTTACCCTAGCCCCTTTATAAGTACACCCTGACCCCAAGTGTGTTACCCTAGTCCCATATAAGTACTCCCTGACCCAGAGTGAGTTACTTTAGCTCCTATATAAGTACTCCCTGACCCCAATTGAGTTACCCTAGTCCCATTTAAGTACTCCCTGATCCCAAGTGAGTTACCCTATTCCCAAATAAGTACTCCCTGACCCCAAGTGAGTTACCCTAGTCCCATATAAGTACTCCCTGACCCCAAGTGAGTTACCCTAGTCCCATATAAGTACTCCCTGCCCCGAATGAGTTACCCTAGTCCCATTTAAGTACTCCCTGATCCCAAGTGAGTTACCCTAGCCCCTTTATAAGTACACCCTGACCCCAAGTGTGTTACCCTAGTCCCATATAAGTACTCCGTGACCCAAAGTGTGTTACCCTAGTCCCATATAAGTACTCCCTGGCCCCAAGTGAGTTACCCTAGTCCCATATAAGTACTCCATGACCCCAAGCGAGTTACCCTAGTCCCATATAAGTACTCCCTGACCCCAAGTCAGTTACCCTAGTCCCATATAAGTACACCCTGACCCCAAGTGGGTTACCCTAGTCCCATATAAGTACTCCCTGACCCCAAGTGAGTTACTTTAGCTCCTATATAAGTACTCCCTGACCCCAATTGAGTTAACCTAGTCCATATAAGTACTCCCTGATCCCAAGTGAGTTACCCTTGCCCCCTTTATAAGTACTCCCTGACCCCCAAGTGAGGTACCCTAGTCCCATATAAGTAATCCCTGACCCAGAGTGAGTTACTTTAGCTCCTATATAAGTACTCCCTGACCCCAATTGAGTTACCCTAGTCCCATTTAAGTACTCCCTGACCCCAAGTGAGTTACTTTAGCTCCTATATAAGTACTCCCTGACCCCAATTGAGTTAACCTAGTCCCATATAAGTCCTCCCTGATCCCAAGTGAGTTACCCTTGCCCCTTTATAAGTACTCCCTGACCCCAAGTGAGGTACCCTAGTCCCATATAAGTACTCCCTGACCCCAAGTGAGTTACCCTAGTCCCATATAAGTACACTCTGACCCCAAGTGGGTTACCCTAGTCCCATATAAGTACTCCCTGCCCCGAATGAGTTACCCTAGCCCCTTTATAATTACACCCTGACCCCAAGTGTGTTACCCTAGTCCCATATAAGTACTCCCTGAAACCAAATGAGTTACCCTAGCCCCTTTATAAGTACTCCTGACCACAAGTGAGTTACCCTAGCCCCTTTATAAGTACTCCATGTCCCCAAGTGAGTTACCCTAGCCCCTTTATAAGTACTCTCTGTCCCTAAGTGAGTTACCCTAGTCCCATATAAGTACCCCCTGATTCCAAATGAGTTACCCTAGCCCCTTTATAAGTACACACTGACCCCAAAACTGTTACCCTACTCACACATAAGTACTCCGTGACCCAAAGTGTGTGAACCTAGTCCCATATAAGTACTCCCTAACCCCAAGTGAGTTACCCTAGCCCCTTTATAAGTACTCTCTGTCCCTAAGTGAGTTACCCTAATCCCATATAAGTACTCCCTGATTCCAAATGAGTTACCCTAGCCCCTTTATAAGTACACACTGACCCCAAGACTGTTACCCTACTCACACATAAGTACTCCGTGACCCAAAGTGTGTGAACCTAGTCCCATATAAGTACTCCCTGACCCCAAGTGAGTTACCCTAGTCCCATATAAGTACACCCTGACCCCAAGTGGGTTACCCTAGTCCCCATATAAGTACTCCCTGACACCAAATAAGTTACCCTAGCCCCTTTATAAGTACTCCCTGACCACAAGTGAGTTACCCTAGCCCCTTTATAAGTACTCCATGTCCCCAAGTGAGTTACCCTAGTCCCATATAAGTACTCCCTGACCTCAAGTGAGTTACCCTAATCCCATATAAGTACTCCCTGCCCCCAAGTGAGTTACCCTAGTCCCATATAAGTACTACCCTGACCCCAATTGAGGTACCCTAGTCCCATATAAGTAATCCCTGACCTCAAGTGAGTTACCCTAATCCCATATAAGTACTCCCTGCCCCCAAGTGAGTTACCCTAGTCCCATATAAGTACTCCCTGACCCCAAGTGAGTTACCCTAGTCCCATATAAGTACTCCCCTGCCCCGAATGAGTTACCCTAGTCCCATATAAGTACTCCCTGACCCCAAGTGAGTTACTTTAGCTCCTATATAAGTACTCCCTGACCCAGAGTGAGTTACTTTAGCTCCTATATAAGTACTCCCTGACCCCAATTGAGTTACCCTAGTCCCATTTAAGTACTCCCTGACCCCAAGTGTGCTACCCTAGTCCCATATAAGTACTCCGTGACCCAAAGTGTTTGACCCTAGTCCCATATAAGTACTCCCTGATCCCAAGTGAGTTACCCTAGTCCCATATAAGTACACCCGGTCCCCAAGTGAGTTACCCTAGTCCCATATAAGGACTCCCTGACCCCAAGTGAGTTACCCTAGTCCCATATAAGTACTCCCCTGACCCCAAGTGAGTTACCCTAGCCCCTTTATAAGTACACCCTGGCCCCAAGTGTGTTACCCTAGTCCCATATAAGTACTCCGTGACCCAAAGTGTGTGAACCTAGTCCCATGTAAGTACTCCCTGACCCCAAGTGAGTTACCCTAATCCCATATAAGTAATCCCTGACCCCAAATGATTTACCCTAGCCCCTTTATAAGTACTCCCTGACCCCAAGTGAGTTACCCTAGTCCCAAATAAGTACTCCCTGACCCCAAGTGAGTTACCCTAGTCCCATATAAGTACTCCCTGACCCCAAGTGAGTTACCCTGGTCCCATATAAGTACTCTCCCTGCCCCGAATGAGTTACCCTAGTCCCATATAAGTACTCCCTGACCCCAAGTGAGTTACTTTAGCTCCTATATAAGTACTCCCTGACCCCAATTGAGTTAACCTAGTCCCATATAAATACTCCCTGATCCCAAGTGAGTTACCCTTGCCCCTTTATAAGTACTCCCTGACCCCAATTGAGGTACCCTAGTCCCATATAAGTACTCCCTTACCTCAAGTGAGTTACCCTAGTCCCTTATAAGTACTCCCTTACCACAAGTGAGTTACCCTAGCCCCCTTTATAAGTACTCCATGTCCCCAAGTGAGTTACCCTAGTCCTATATAAGTACTCCCTGATCCCAAGTGAGTTACCCTAGTCCCTTATAAGTACTCCCTTACCACAAGTGAGTTACCCTAGCCCCCTTTATAAGTACTCCATGTCCCCAAGTGAGTTACCCTAGCCCCTTTATAAGTACTCTCTGTCCCTAAGTGAGTTTCCCTAGTCCCATATAAGTACTCCCTGATTCCAAATGAGTTACCCTAGCCCCTATATAAGTACACACTGACCCCAAGACTGTTACCCTACTCACACATAAGTACTCCGTGACCCCAAAGTGTGTGAACCTAGTCCCATATAAGTACTCCCTGACCCCAAGTGAGTTACCCTAGTCCCATATAAGTACTCCCTGTCCCCAAGTGAGGTACCCTAGTCCCCATATAAGTACTCCCCTGACCCCAAGTGAGTTACCCTAGTCCCATATAAGTACTCCCCTGCCCCCAAGTGAGTTACCCTATTCCCCAAATAAGTACTCTCCCTGACCCCAAGTGAGTTACCCTAGTCCCATATAAGTACTCCCCTGACCCCAAGTGAGTTACCCTAGTCCCATATAAGTACTCCCCTGCCCCGAATGAGTTACCCTAGTCCCATATAAGTACTCCCTGACCCCAAGTGAGTTACTTTAGCTCCTATATAAGTACTCCCCTGACCCAGAGTGAGTTACTTTAGCTCCTATATAAGTACTCCCTGACCCCAATTGAGTTACCCTAGTCCCATTTAAGTACTCCCTGATCCCAAGTGAGTTACCCTAGCCCCTTTATAAGTACACCCTGACCCCAAGTGTGTTACCCTAGTCCCATATAAGTACTCCCTGACCCAGAGTGAGTTACTTTAGCTCCTATATAAGTACTCCCTGACCCCAATTGAGTTACCCTAGTCCCATTTAAGTACTCCCTGATCCCAAGTGAGTTACCCTATTCCCAAATAAGTACTCCCTGACCCCAAGTGAGTTACCCTAGTCCCATATAAGTACTCCCTGACCCCAAGTGAGTTACCCTAGTCCCATATAAGTACTCCCTGCCCCGAATGAGTTACCCTAGTCCCATTTAAGTACTCCCTGATCCCAAGTGAGTTACCCTAGCCCCTTTATAAGTACACCCTGACCCCAAGTGTGTTACCCTAGTCCCATATAAGTACTCCGTGACCCAAAGTGTGTTACCCTAGTCCCATATAAGTACTCCCTGGCCCCAAGTGAGTTACCCTAGTCCCATATAAGTACTCCATGACCCCAAGCGAGTTACCCTAGTCCCATATAAGTACTCCCTGACCCCAAGTCAGTTACCCTAGTCCCATATAAGTACACCCTGACCCCAAGTGGGTTACCCCTAGTCCCATATAAGTACTCCCTGACCCAAGTGAGTTACTTTAGCTCCTATATAAGTACTCCCTGACCCCAATTGAGTTAACCTAGTCCCATATAAGTACTCCCTGATCCCAAGTGAGTTACCCTTGCCCCTTTATAAGTACTCCCCTGACCCCAAGTGAGGTACCCTAGTCCCATATAAGTAATCCCTGACCCAGAGTGAGTTACTTTAGCTCCTATATAAGTACTCCCTGACCCCAATTGAGGTACCCTAGTCCCATATAAGTACTCCCTGACCCCAAGTGAGTTACCCTAGTCCCATATAAGTACTCCCTGCCCCCAAGTGAGTTACCCTATTCCCAAATAAGTACTCCCTGACCCCAAGTGAGTTACCCTAGTCCCATATAAGTACTCCCTGACCCCAAGTGAGTTACCTTAGTCCCATATAAGTACTCCCTGACCCCAAGTGAGTTACCCTAATCCCATATAAGTACTCCCCTGCCCCCAAGTGAGTTACCCTAGTCCCAAATAAGTACTCCATGACCCCAAGCGAGTTACCCTAGTCCCATATAAGTACTCCCTGACCCCAAGTGAGTTACCCTAGTCCCATATAAGTACACTCTGACCCCAAGTGGGTTACCCTAGTCCCATATAAGTACTCCCTGCCCCGAATGAGTTACCCTAGCCCCTTTATAATTACACCCTGACCCCAAGTGTGTTACCCTAGTCCCATATAAGTACTCCCTGAAACCAAATGAGTTACCCTAGCCCCTTTATAAGTACTCCCTGACCACAAGTGAGTTACCCTAGCCCCTTTATAAGTACTCCATGTCCCCAAGTGAGTTACCCTAGCCCCTTTATAAGTACTCTCTGTCCCTAAGTGAGTTACCCTAGTCCCATATAAGTACCCCCTGATTCCAAATGAGTTACCCTAGCCCCTTTATAAGTACACACTGACCCCAAGACTGTTACCCTACTCACACATAAGTACTCCGTGACCCAAAGTGTGTGAACCTAGTCCCATATAAGTACTCCCTGACCCCAAGTGAGTTGCCCTAGTCCCATATAAGTACTCCCTGTCCCCAAGTGAGTTACCCTAGTCCCTTATAAGTACTCCCTGACCCCAAGTGAGGTACCCTAGTCCCATATAAGTACTCCCTGACCCCAAGTGAGTTACCCTAGTCCCCTATAAGTACTCCCTGCCCCGAATGAGTTACCCTAGTCCCATATAAGTACTCCCTGAACCCAAGTGAGTTACTTTAGCTCCTTTATAAGTACTCCCTGACCCCAAGTGAGTTACTTTAGCTCCTATATAAGTACTCCCTGACCCAGAGTGAGTTACTTTAGCTCCTATATAAGTACTCCCTGACCCCAATTGAGTTACCCTAGTCCCATTTAAGTACTCCCTGACCCCAAGTGTGCTACCCTAGTCCCATATAAGTACTCCGTGACCCAAAGTGTTTGACCCTAGTCCCATATAAGTACTCCCTGATCCCAAGTGAGTTACCCTAGTCCCATATAAGTACACCCGGTCCCCAAGTGAGTTACCCTAGTCCCCATATAAGGACTCCCTGACCCCAAGTGAGTTACCCTAGTCCCATATAAGTACTCCCTGACCCCAAGTGAGTTACCCTAGCCCCTTTATAAGTACACCCTGGCCCCAAGTGTGTTACCCTAGTCCCATATAAGTACTCCGTGACCCAAAGTGTGTGAACCTAGTCCCATGTAAGTACTCCCTGACCCCAAGTGAGTTACCCTAATCCCATATAAGTAATCCCTGACCCCAAATGATTTACCCTAGCCCCTTTATAAGTACTCCCTGACCCCAAGTGAGTTACCCTAGTCCCAAATAAGTACTCCCTGACCCCAAGTGAGTTACCCTAGTCCCATATAAGTACTCCCTGACCCCAAGTGAGTTACCCTGGTCCCATATAAGTACTCCCTGCCCCGAATGAGTTACCCTAGTCCCATATAAGTACTCCCTGACCCCAAGTGAGTTACTTTAGCTCCTATATAAGTACTCCCTGACCCCAATTGAGTTAACCTAGTCCCATATAAGTACTCCCTGATCCCAAGTGAGTTACCCTTGCCCCTTTATAAGTACTCCCTGACCCCAATTGAGGTACCCTAGTCCCATATAAGTACTCCCTGACCTCAAGTGAGTTACCCTAGTCCCTATAAGTACTCCCTTACCACAAGTGAGTTACCCTAGCCCCTTTATAAGTACTCCATGTCCCCAAGTGAGTTACCCTAGTCCTATATAAGTACTCCCTGATCCCAAGTGAGTTACCCTAGTCCCTTATAAGTACTCCCTTACCACAAGTGAGTTACCCTAGCCCCTTTATAAGTACTCCATGTCCCCAAGTGAGTTACCCTAGCCCCTTTATAAGTACTCTCTGTCCCTAAGTGAGTTTCCCTAGTCCCATATAAGTACTCCCTGATTCCAAATGAGTTACCCTAGCCCCTATATAAGTACACACTGACCCCAAGACTGTTACCCTACTCACACATAAGTACTCCGTGACCCAAAGTGTGTGAACCTAGTCCCATATAAGTACTCCCTGACCCCAAGTGAGTTACCCTAGCCCCTTTATAAGTACACCCTGACCCCAAGTGTGTTACCCTAGTCCCATATAAGTACTCCCTGACCCAGAGTGAGTTACTTTAGCTCCTATATAAGTACTCCCTGACCCCAATTGAGTTACCCTAGTCCCATTTAAGTACTCCCTGATCCCAAGTGAGTTACCCTATTCCCAAATAAGTACTCCCTGACCCCAAGTGAGTTACCCTAGTCCCATATAAGTACTCCCTGACCCCAAGTGAGTTACCCTAGTCCCATATAAGTACTCCCTGCCCCGAATGAGTTACCCTAGTCCCATTTAAGTACTCCCTGATCCCAAGTGAGTTACCCCTAGCCCCTTTATAAGTACACCCTGACCCCAAGTGTGTTACCCTAGTCCCATATAAGTACTCCGTGACCCAAAGTGTGTTACCCTAGTCCCATATAAGTACTCCCCTGGCCCCAAGTGAGTTACCCTAGTCCCATATAAGTACTCCATGACCCCAAGCGAGTTACCCTAGTCCCATATAAGTACTCCCTGACCCCAAGTCAGTTACCCTAGTCCCATATAAGTACACCCTGACCCCAAGTGGGTTACCCTAGTCCCATATAAGTACTCCCTGACCCCAAGTGAGTTACTTTAGCTCCTATATAAGTACTCCCTGACCCCAATTGAGTTAACCTAGTCCCATATAAGTACTCCCTGATCCCAAGTGAGTTACCCTTGCCCCTTTATAAGTACTCCCTGACCCCAAGTGAGGTACCCTAGTCCCATATAAGTAATCCCTGACCCAGAGTGAGTTACTTTAGCTCCTATATAAGTACTCCCTGACCCCAATTGAGTTACCCTAGTCCCATTTAAGTACTCCCTGACCCCAAGTGAGTTACTTTAGCTCCTATATAAGTACTCCCCTGACCCCAATTGAG